>NC_059443.1:2965000-2975000 GCF_905237065.1 Salmo salar | reverse complement strand
GAACAAAGGGAGGAGCTATGTCTCTATCGGGCCGTAGGCAGCTACTCTATCGTAAAAACAGAATCTTATGCATTCTAAATAACCGCCCATTTGGAAAAGGAAAATGCAATAAATATTTACTCTGAGCTGCGCTTCGGTAGGTTGGTCGTAGATGCTGGCCGGGTTGGCCAACAGAGATCTTCCTGTCCTCGGAAGAATGGCTCTGGTGGTAAATTGGGTACGTTGTAGTATCTTCGTTGTGTGTTCGACTGGATACGTCGTCCGTCCTTTCCTAGCCCACGTTTACAGCGGCCGCTGCTAACTCAACGGCTAGGAGGTATCACTTCTGTAGTGAATAAGAGTTCAAAGTTCATACCATTCACAACCAAAGCTCACGCTGAGGTTGGCTTAGTTCTGTACTTGACATGTTAGTCCTTTTTAACGTAGAGGCTGCAGACCTCACGTACCCGGAACACAAGGTTACATTTTCGTCAAGGGCTTATATAGTGGAGAGGGAGAAGGGTGTGTTTCATAGTGTATAACCCATGTCTCTTCACACGGGCGGGCCACTGATTGAGCAGGGCTCTTTCCTTATGAAAACCCAATTCTCTCATTTGGAAGCTAAAATTACATTTAATCTTCTAACAAACAATTTCAATATTAAACATTTAAATTGCACAACAATTCCATGTGAATCTGATAACTAGAGTGTGTATACTTTCTCAGGTACAGTTTATGTCGTCCTGTCATCAGTCATAATGTCTCAGATGACAACCGAACTGACATCCATATTCATTAAGTACCAACGCATATTTCCAACTGGTTCTATTACCGAAATATGGTTCCTTTCCCCCCACTTGTTTGATGTTCCCAGGCTCTCTATGTTTAACAAAGGCTATTCGAGAGTCCTTCAGTAGAGTCAGAGAGAGAGGGGAAGGGAGAAAGGTATTTATGGAGGGTCATAAACCTTACCCACAGGCCAACATCATGACACAGTATAGATTTATCATCTCCTAAAGTACAGCATTATAGATCCACATACCAGTATAGATATATCACCTTCTATAGTACAGCATTATGTATACACATACCAGTATAGATATATCACCTTCTATAGTACAGCATTATGGATCCACATACCAGTATAGATATATCACCTTCTATAGTACAGCATTATGGATCCACATACCAGTATAGATATATCACCTTCTATAGTACAGCATTATGGATACACATACCAGTATAGATATATCACCTTCTATAGTACAGCATTATGGATCCACATACCAGTATAGATATATCACCTTCTATAGTACAGCTTTATAGATCCACATACCAGTATAGATATATCACCTTCTATAGTACAGCTTTATAGATCCACATACCAGTATAGATATATCACCTTCTATAGTACAGCATTATGGATACACATACCAGTATAGATATATCACCTTCTATAGTACAGCATTATGGATACACATACCAGTATAGAATTATCACCTTCTATAGTACAGCATTATGGATCCACATACCAGTATAGATATATCATCTTCTAAAGTACAGCTTTATGGATCCACATACCAGTATAGATATATCACCTTCTATAGTACAGCTTTATGGATCCACATACCAGTATAGATATATCACCTTCTATAGTACAGCATTATGGATCCACATACCAGTATAGATATATCACCTTCTATAGTACAGCATTATGGATCCACATACCAGTATAGATATATCACCTTCTATAGTACAGCATTATGGATCCACATACCAGTATAGATATATCACCTTCTATAGTACAGCATTATGGATCCACATACCAGTATAGATATATCACCTTCTATAGTACAGCATTATGGATACACATACCAGTATAGATTTTTTACAATATCATCTATAAAGGCTGTGGCGCAGCGGTCTAATGCACTGCATCTCAGTGCAAGAGGTGTCACTACAGTCCCTGGTTCGAATCCAGGCTGAATCACATCCGGCTGTGATTGGGAGTCCCATAGGGTGGTGAACAATTGGCCCAGCATCATCCAGGTTTGGCCTGGGATAGGCCATCATTGTAAATAAGAATTTGTTCTTAATTAACTGACTTGCCTAGTTAAATAAAGGTAAAATAGATAAATAAAATATATATAAAGGTATATTGATAAAGTGAAACATGTTTAACAGTTCTAACAATTAGACTACACTGTCAGTTTTCTCCTAGTTTGATTGAGCGTAAAACAATGAGAATAGAGAAAGCCCACCATCCATCAAAAAGAAGACACGTATTATAATCTGATATTTTGGCCATATCGCCCAGCCCTAAATTGATGTGATTTGGGTATTCAGGTATAGGGCAATTCCTTATAAGTAGGCATAGCTACAATATTACAATGTTAATAAACCAAGTCATAATTTCGGGCCATGTATGTATTTCCATGTGGTAAAGGCGACATGGGCATGCTGCCTTGTATGAAGCCTAGACTGGACATAGATAATGATCTGTAGCCTGGGTCTAAATGAGAAGAGATCTGGACTAGTGATGAAGATCCTGATGGTAACTAAGGTGTTGCTGTGGTACAGTACTGACACGGAAATATGGAAGAGTGTCCACACTATACACAGCCTGACTCAGAGAAGAAGCTACGCTCTAAAACCATCACACAGCCTGACTCAGAGAAGAAGCTACGCTCTAAAACCATCACACAGCCTGACTCAGAGAAGAAGCTACGTTCGAAAACCGTCACACAGCCTGACTCAGAGAAGCTACGCTCTAAAACCGTCACACAGCCTGTCTCAGAGGAGGAGCTACGCTCTAAAACCGTCACACAGCCTGACTCAGAGAAGAAGCTACGTTCAGAAACCGTCACACAGCCTGATTCAGAGAAGAAGCTACGCTTTTAAACCATCACACAGCCTGACTCAGAGAAGAAGCTACGTTCAGAAACCGTCACACAGCCTGACTCAGAGGAGAAGCTACGTTCAGAAACCGTCACACAGCCTGATTCAGAGAAGAAGCTACGCTTTTAAACCATCACACAGCCTGACTCAGAGAAGAAGCTACGTTCAGAAACCGTCACACAGCCTGACTCAGAGAAGAAGCTACGTTCAGAAACCGTCACACAGCCTGACTAAGAGAAGAAGCTACGCTCTAAAACCGTCACACAGCCTGACTCAGAGAAGATGCTACGTTCAGAAACCGTCACACAGCCTGACTCAGAGAAGAAGCTACGCTCTAAAACCGTCACACAGCCTGACTCAGAGAAGCTACACTCTAAAAACGTCACACAGCCTGACTCAGAGAAGAAGCTACGTTCAGAAACCGTCACACAGCCTGACTCAGAGAAGAAGCTACGCTCTAAAACCGTCACACAGCCTGATTCAGAGAAGCTACGCTCTAAAACCATCACACAGCCTGACTCAGAGAAGCTACGCTCTAAAACCGTCACACAGCCTGATTCAGAGAAGCTATGCTCTAAAACCGTCACACAGCCTGACTCAGAGAAGAAGCTACGTTCAGAAACCGTCACACAGCCTGACTCGGAGCTACGCTCTAAAACCGTCACACAGCCTGACTTAGAGAAGAAGCTACGTTCAGAAACCATCACACAGCCTGACTCAGAGAAGAAGCTACGCTCTAAAATCATCACACAGCCTGACTCAGAGAAGAAGCTACGTTCAGAAACCGTCACACAGCCTGACTCAGAGAAGAAGCTACGCTCTAAAACCTTCACACAGCCTGACTCAGAGAAGAAACTACGTTCAGAAACCGTCACACAGCCTGACTCAGAGGAGCTACGGTCTAAAACCGTCACACAGCCTGACTCAGAGAAGAAGCTACGCTCTAAAACCGTCACACAGCCTGACTCAGAGAAGCTACGCTCTAAAACCGTCACACAGCCTGACTCAGAGAAGAAGCTACGTTCAGAAACCATCACACAGCCTGATTCAGAGAAGAAGCTACGTTCAGAAACCGTCACACAGCCTGACTCAGAGAAGAAGCTACGCTCTAAAACCGTCACACAGCCTGACTCAGAGAAGAAGCTACGTTCAGAAACCGTCACACAGCCTGACTCAGAGAAGAAGCTACGCTCTAAAACCGTCACACAGCCTGACGCAGAGAAGAAGCTACGTTCAGAAACCGTCACACAGCCTGACTCAGAGGAGCTACGGTCTAAAACCGTCACACAGCCTGACTCAGAGAAGAAGCTACGTTCAGAAACCGTCAAACAGCCTGGCTCAGAGAAGAAGCTACGTTCAGAAACCGTCACACAGCCTGACTCAGAGAAGAAGCTACGCTCTAAAACCGTCACACAGCCTGACTCAGAGAAGCTACGCTCTAAAACCGTCACACAGCCTGACTCAGAGAAGAAGCTACGTTCAGAAACCGTCACACAGCCTGACTCAGAGAAGAAGCTACGCTCTAAAACCGTCACACAGCCTGATTCAGAGAAGCTACGCTCTAAAACCATCACACAGCCTGACTCAGAGAAGCTACGCTCTAAAACCGTCACACAGCCTGACTCAGAGAAGAAGCTACGTTCACAAACCGTCACACAGCCTGATTCAGAGAAGCTACGCTCTAAAACCGTCACACAGCCTGACTCAGAGAAGAAGCTACGTTCAGAAACCATCACACAGCCTGACTCAGAGAAGAAGCTACGTTCAGAAACCATCACACAGCCTGACTCAGAGAAGAAGCTATGTTCAGAAACCATCACACAGCCTGACTCAGAGAAGAAGCTACGCTCTAAAACCATCACACAGCCTGACTCAGAGAAGAAGCTACGTTCAGAAACCGTCACACAGCCTGACTCAGAGAAGAAGCTACGCACTAAAACCGTCACACAGCCTGACTCAGAGAAGAAGCTACGTTCAGAAACCGTCACACAGCCTGATTCAGAGAAGCTACGCTCTAAAACCGTCACACAGCCTGACTAAGAGAAGAAGCTACGTTCAGAAACCGTCACACAGCCTGACTCAGAGAAGAAGCTACGCTCTAAAACCGTCACACAGCCTGACTCAGGAGAAGCTACGCTCTAAAACCGTCACACAGCCTGACTCAGAGAAGAAGCTACGTTCAGAAACCGTCACACAGCCTGACTCAGAGAAGAAGCTACGCTCTAAAACCGTCACACAGCCTGATTCAGAGAAGCTACGCTCTAAAACCATCACACAGCCTGACTCAGAGAAGCTACGCTCTAAAACCGTCACACAGCCTGACTCAGAGAAGAAGCTACGTTCCCAAACAGTCACACAGCCTGATTCAGAGAAGCTACGCTCTAAAACCGTCACACAGCCTGATTCAGAGAAGCTATGCTCTAAAACCGTCACACAGCCTGACTCAGAGAAGAAGCTACGTTCAGAAACCGTCACACAGCCTGACTCAGAGGAGCTACGGTCTAAAACCGTCACACAGCCTGACTCAGAGAAGAAGCTACGTTCAGAAACCATCACACAGCCTGACTCAGAGAAGAAGCTACGTTCAGAAACCATCACACAGCCTGACTCAGAGAAGAAGCTATGTTCAGAAACCGTCACACAGCCTGGCTCAGAGGAGAAGCTACGTTCAGAAACCGTCACACAGCCTGGCTCAGAGGAGGAGCTACGCTCTAAAACCGTCACACAGCCTGACTCAGAGAAGAAGCTACGTTCAGAAACCGTCACACAGCCTGACTCAGAGAAGAAGCTACGTTCAGAAACCGTCACACAGCCTGTCTCAGAGGAGGAGCTACGCTCTAAAACCGTCACACAGCCTGACTCAGAGAAGAAGCTACGTTCAGAAACCGTCACACAGCCTGACTCAGAGAAGAAGCTACGTTCAGAAACCGTCACACAGCCTGACTCAGAGAAGAAGCTACGTTCAGAAACCGTCACACAGCCTGACTCAGAGAAGAAGCTACGTTCAGAAACCGTCACACAGCCTGATTCAGAGAAGCTACGCTCTAAAACCGTCACACAGCCTGACTCAGAGAAGAAGCTACGCTCTAAAACCGTCACACAGCCTGACTCAGAGAAGCTACGCTCTAAAACCATCACATAGCCTGACTCAGAGAAGAAGCTACGTTCAGAAACCGTCACACAGCCTGACTCAGAGAAGAAGCTACGCTCTAAAACCGTCACACAGCCTGATTCAGAGAAGCTACGCTCTAAAACCATCACACAGCCTGACTCAGAGAAGCTACGCTCTAAAACCGTCACACAGCCTGACTCAGAGAAGAAGCTACGTTCACAAACCGTCACACAGCCTGATTCAGAGAAGCTACACTCTAAAACCGTCACACAGCCTGACTCAGAGAAGAAGCTACGTTCAGAAACCGTCACACAGCCTGACTCAGAGGAGCTACGGTCCACAACCGTCACACAGCCTGACTTAGAGAAGAAGCTACGTTCAGAAACCATCACACAGCCTGACTCAGAGAAGAAGCTACGTTCAGAAACCATCACACAGCCTGACTCAGAGAAGAAGCTACGTTCAGAAACCGTCACACAGCCTGACTCAGAGAAGAAGCTACGCTCTAAAACCGTCACACAGCCTGACTCAGAGAAGAAGCTACGTTCAGAAACCGTCACACAGCCTGACTCAGAGAAGAAGCTACGCTCTAAAACCGTCACACAGCCTGACTCAGAGAAGCTACGTTCAGAAACCGTCACACAGCCTGATTCAGAGAAGCTACGCTCTAAAACCGTCACACAGCCTGACTCAGAGAAGAAGCTACGTTCAGAAACCGTCACACAGCCTGACTCAGAGAAGAAGCTACGCTCTGAAACCGTCACACAGCCTGACTCAGAGAAGAAGCTACGCTCTAAAACCGTCACACAGCCTGACTCAGAGAAGAAGCTACGTTCAGAAACCGTCACACAGCCTGACTCAGAGAAGAAGCTACGCTCTAAAACTGTCACACAGCCTGACTCAGAGAAGCTACGCTCTAAAACCGTCACACAGCCTGACTCAGAGAAGCTACGCTCTAAAACCGTCACACAGCCTGACTCAGAGAAGAAGCTACGTTCCCAAACAGTCACACAGCCTGATTCAGGAAGAAGCTACGCTCTAAAACCGTCACACAGCCTGATTCAGAGAAGCTATGCTCTAAAACCGTCACACAGCCTGACTCAGAGAAGAAGCTACGTTCAGAAACCGTCACACAGCCTGACTCAGAGGAGCTACGGTCTAAAACCGTCACACAGCCTGACTCAGAGAAGAAGCTACGTTCAGAAACCATCACACAGCCTGACTCAGAGAAGAAGCTACGTTCAGAAACCATCACACAGCCTGACTCAGAGAAGAAGCTATGTTCAGAAACCGTCACACAGCCTGGCTCAGAGGAGAAGCTACGTTCAGAAACCGTCACACAGCCTGGCTCAGAGGAGAAGCTACGTTCACAAACCGTCACACAGCCTGACTCAGAGAAGAAGCTACGTTCAGAAACCGTCACACAGCCTGACTCAGAGAAGCTACGCTCTAAAACCGTCACACAGCCTGACTCAGAGGAGGAGCTACGCTCTAAAACCGTCACACAGCCTGACTCAGAGAAGAAGCTACGTTCAGAAACCGTCACACAGCCTCACTCAGAGAAGAAGCTACGTTCAGAAACCGTCACACAGCCTGACTCAGAGAAGAAGCTACGTTCAGAAACCGTCACACAGCCTGATTCAGAGAAGCTACGCTCTAAAACCGTCACACAGCCTGACTCAGAGAAGAAGCTACGCTCTAAAACCGTCACACAGCCTGACTCAGAGAAGCTACGCTCTAAAACCGTCACACAGCCTGACTCAGAGAAGAAGCTACGTTCAGAAACCGTCACACAGCCTGACTCAGAGAAGAAGCTACGCTCTAAAACCGTCACACAGCCTGACTCAGAGAAGAAGCTACGTTCAGAAACCGTCACACAGCCTGATTCAGAGAAGCTACGCTCTAAAACCGTCACACAGCCTGACTCAGAGAAGCTACGCTCTAAAACCGTCACACAGCCTGACTCAGAGAAGAAGCTACGTTCAGAAACCGTCACACAGCCTGACTCAGAGAAGAAGCTACGCTCTAAAACCTTCACACAGCCTGACTCAGAGAAGAAGCTACATTCAGAAACCGTCACACAGCCTGACTCAGAGGAGCTACGGTCTAAAACCGTCACACAGCCTGACTCAGAGAAGAAGCTACGCTCTAAAACCGTCACACAGCCTGACTCAGAGAAGCTACGCTCTAAAACCGTCACACAGCCTGACTCAGAGAAGAAGCTACGTTCAGAAACCATCACACTGCCTGATTCAGAGAAGAAGCTATGTTCAGAAACCATCACACAGCCTGACTCAGAGAAGAAGCTACGCTCTAAAACCGTCACACAGCCTGACTCAGAAAAGAAGCTACGTTCAGAAACCGTCACACAGCCTGACTCAGAGAAGAAGCTACGCTCTAAAACCGTCACACAGCCTGACTCAGAGAAGAAGCTACGTTCAGAAACCGTCACACAGCCTGACTCAGAGGAGCTACGGTCTAAAACCGTCACACAGCCTGACTCAGAGAAGAAGCTACGTTCAGAAACCGTCAAACAGCCTGGCTCAGAGAAGAAGCTACGTTCAGAAACCGTCACACAGCCTGACTCAGAGAAGAAGCTACGCTCTAAAACCGTCACACAGCCTGACTCAGAGAAGCTACGCTCTAAAACCGTCACACAGCCTGACTCAGAGAAGAAGCTACGTTCAGAAACCGTCACACAGCCTGACTCAGAGAAGAAGCTACGCTCTAAAACCGTCACACAGCCTGATTCAGAGAGAAGCTACGCTCTAAAACCATCACACAGCCTGACTCAGAGAAGCTACGCTCTAAAACCGTCACACAGCCTGACTCAGAGAAGAAGCTACGTTCAGAAACCGTCACACAGCCTGACTCAGAGAAGAAGCTACGCTCTAAAACCTTCACACAGCCTGACTCAGAGAAGAAGCTTCGTTCAGAAACCGTCACACAGCCTGACTCAGAGAAGAAGCTCCGCTCAGAAACCGTCACACAGCCTGACTCAGAGGAGAAGCTACGTTCAGAAACCGTCACACAGCCTGACTCAGAGGAGAAGCTACGTTCAGAAACCGTCACACAGCCTGACTCAGAGAAGCTACGTTCAGAAACCGTCACACAGCTTGACTCAGAGAAGAGGCTACGTTCAGAAACCGTCACACAGCTGCAAGTTTATGACCGTCCTCATCATCATCTCTGCTGCAGCTGTTTTGTTCATACAGTTTGCATAACCTTTTTTTCTCACTCGCTTCCCTATAAATTCTTTGAACTTTAAAATGTTTGTAAATGTTTATAAACATGTCACCACAAAGATGTTTTGTGCAGCTTGAATGCATTATAAATTCAGTAGCTATAAAGTGTGAACAATGTTGTGTGTTCTAGTTATATAATGCTGCTTTGCCCAGTCACTCTGGATCAACATATCTCATAAGTCAAGATAATAAAAGTGACAGGAAGGAAGAACTTGTTGAGCTGGTTGATCAGGAGGTGTGATGATTATGAAACACAATTAGGTTCAGATTAGGACATAAATGGAGTACTTTCCTGTTTCTCAAGGAAACACATTGAATATCCCCCCCCCCTGAAAAGATACAACAAGCATTTCAATTTCATCCTCATCACTAGAACATAGTTACAGAACTGGGGCTCCCAAGAGGCGTAGAGGTGTCACTGCAGTACCTGGTTCGAATCCAGGCTGCATCACATCTGGCTGTGATTGGGAGTCCCATAGGGCGGCGCACAATTGGCCCAGCGTCGTCTGGGTTTGGCCGGGGTAGGCTGTCATTGTAGATAAGAATTTGTTCTTAACTGACTTGCCTAGTTAAATAAAGGTTAAAACAAAAAATAAAGAACTAGCTAAGCAGGTAAAATCAGGACATTCTGATTATTCAACATTGGTAAAATCAGGACATTCTGATTATTCAACATTGGTAAAATCAGGACATTCTGATTATTCAACATTGGTAAAATCAGGACATTCTGATTATTCAACATTGGTAAAATCAGGACATTCTGATT
>NC_059443.1:2935000-2960000 GCF_905237065.1 Salmo salar | reverse complement strand
GTGATCTCTGTTGTTGTGAGGCTGTAATCTACTGTGATCTCTGTTGTTGTGAGGCTGTAACCTACTGTGATCTCTGTTGTTGTGAGGCTGTAACCTACTGTGATATCTGTTGTTGTGAGGCTGTAATCTACTTTGATCTCTGTTGTTGTGAGGCTGTAATCTACTGTGATCTCTGTTGTTGTGAGGCTGTAACCAACTGTGATCTCTGTTGTTATGAGGCTGTAACCTACTGTGATCTCTGTTGTTGTGAGCCTGTAATCTACTGTGATCTCTGTTGTTATGAGACAGTAATCTACTGTGATCTCTGTTGTTATGGGACCGTAATCTACTGTGATCTCTGTTTTAATGGGACAGTAATCTACTGTGATCTCTGTTGTTGTGAGGCTGTAATCTACTGTGATCTCTGTTGTTATGAGACAGTAATCTACTGTGATCTCTGTTGTTATGGGACAGTAATCTACTGTGATCTCTGTTGTTGTGAGCCTGTAATCTACTGTGATCTCTGTTGTTATGGGACAGTAATCTACTGTGATCTCTGTTGTTATGAGGCTGTAATCTACTGTGATCTCTGTTGTTATGGGACAGTAATCTACTGTGATCTCTGTTGTTATGAGGCTGTAACCTACTGTGATCTCTGTTGTTGTGAGGCTGTAATCTACTGTGATCTCTGTTGTTATGGGACTGTAATCTACTGTGATCTCTGTTTTATGGGACAGTAATCTACTGTGATCTCTGTTGTTATGGGGCTGTAATCTACTGTGATCTCTGTTGTTATGAGGCCGTATCCAACTATGATCTCTGTTGTTATGGGACAGTAATCTACTGTGATCTCTGTTGTTGTGAGGCTTTAACCTACTGTGATCTCTGTTGTTGTGAGGCTGTAACCTACTGTGATCTCTGTTGTTGTGAGGCTGTAATCTACTGTGATCTCTGTTGTTATGGGACAGTAATCTACTGTGATCTCTGTTGTTATGGGACTGTAATCTACTGTGATCTCTGTTTTTATGGGACAGTAATCTACTGTGATCTCTGTTGTTGTGAGGCTGTAATCTACTGTGATCTCTGTTGTTATGAGACAGTAATCTACTGTGATCTCTGTTGTTATGGGACATTAATCTACTATGATCTCTGTTGTTGTGAGCCTCTAATCTACTGTGATCTCTGTTGTTATGGGACAGTAATCTACTGTGATCTCTGTTGTTATGGGACAGTAATCTACTGTGATCTCTGTTGTTATGAGGCTGTAATCTACTGTGATCTCTGTTGTTATGAGGCTGTAATCTACTGTGATCTCTGTTGTTGTGAGGCTGTAATCTACTGTGATCTCTGTTGTTATGAGGCTGTAACCTACTGTGATCTCTGTTGTTGTGAGGCTGTAATCTACTGTGATCTCTGTTGTTATGGGACTGTAATCTACTGTGATCTCTGTTTTTATGGGACAGTAATCTACTGTGATCTCTGTTGTTGTGAGGCTGTAACCTACTGTGATCTCTGTTGTTGTGAGGCTGTAATCTACTGTGATCTCTGTTGTTATGAGGCTGTAATCTACTGTGATCTCTGTTGTTGTGAGCCTGTAATCTACTGTGATATCTGTTGTTATGGGACAGTAATCTACTGTGATCTCTGTTGTTATGGGGCTGTAATCTACTGTGATCTCTGTTGTTATGAGGCCGTATCCAACTATGATCTCTGTTGTTATGGGACAGTAATCTACTGTGATCTCTGTTGTTGTGAGGCTGTAACCTACTGTGATCTCTGTTGTTGTGAGGCTGTAATCTACTGTGATCTCTGTTGTTATGGGACAGTAATCTACTTTGATCTCTGTTGTTATGAGGCTGTAACCTACTGTGATCTCTGTTGTTGTGAGGCTGTAACCTACTTTGATCTCTGTTGTTATGAGGCTGTAACCTACTTTGATCTCTGTTGTTATGAGGCTGTAACCTACTGTGATCTCTGTTGTTATGGGACTGTAATCTACTGTGATCTCTGTTGTTATGAGGCTGTAATCTACTGTGATCTCTGTTGTTATGAGGCTGTAACCTACTGTGATCTCTGTTGTTGTGAGGCTGTAATCTACTGTGATCTCTGTTGTTATGAGGCTGTAACCTACTGTGATCTCTGTTGTTATGAGGCTGTAACCTACTGTGATCTCTGTTGTTATGGGACAGTAATCTACTGTGATCTCTGTTGTTATGGGACAGTAGTCTACTGTGATCTCTGTTGTTATGAGGCTGTAACCTACTGTGATCTCTGTTGTTGTGAGGCTGTAATCTACTGTGATCTCTGTTGTTATGGGACTGTAATCTACTGTGATCTCTGTTTTTATGGGACAGTAATCTACTGTGATCTCTGTTGTTGTGAGGCTGTAACCTACTGTGATCTCTGTTGTTATGGGACAGTAATCTACTGTGATCTCTGTTGTTATGGGGCTGTAATCTACTGTGATCTCTGGTAGCCTAGTGGTTAGAGCGTTGGGCCAGTAACTGAAAGGTTGCTAGATTGAATCCCTGCCGCTGAACAACGAAGTTAACCCACTGTTCCTAGGCCGTCATTGTAATTTTTCTTAATTGACTTGCCAAGTGAAATAAAGGTAAAATAAATAAATACAAATCTGTTCAGATACTGATGCCTCTACACAGTATTACAGTACTACAGTATTACAGTATAGAGGCATCACAGTACTACAGTATAGAGGCATCACAGTATTACAGTGTAGAGGCATCACAGTATTACAGTGTAGAGGCATCACAGTATTACAGTGTAGAGGCATCACAGTATTACAGTGTAGAGGCATCACAGTACTACAGTGTAGAGGCATCACAGTACTACAGTGTAGAGGCATCACAGTACTACAGTGTAGAGGCATCACAGTGTAGAGGCATCACAGTACTACAGTGTAGAGGCATCACAGTGTAGAGGCATCACAGTACTACAGTGTAGAGCCATCACAGTATTACAGTGTAGAGGCATCACAGTATTACAGTGTAGAGGCATCACAGTACTACAGTGTAGAGGCATCACAGTACTACAGTGTAGAGGCATCACAGTACTACAGTGTAGAGGCATCACAGTATTACAGTGTAGAGGCATCACAGTACTACAGTGTAGAGGCATCACAGTACTACAGTGTAGAGGCATCACAGTATTACAGTGTAGAGGCATCACAGTACTACAGTGTAGAGGCATCACAGTACTACAGTGTAGAGGCATCACAGTACTACAGTGTAGAGGCATCACAGTACTACAGTATAGAGGCATCACAGTACTACAGTGTAGAGGCATCACAGTACTACAGTGTAGAGGCATCACAGTATTACAGTGTAGAGGCATCACAGTACTACAGTGTAGAGGCATTACAGTATTACAGTGTAGAGGCATCACAGTACTACAGTGTAGAGGCATCACAGTATTACAGTGTAGAGGCATCACAGTACTACAGTGTAGAGGCATTACAGTATTACAGTGTAGAGGCATCACAGTACTACAGTGTAGAGGAATCACAGTACTACAGTGTAGAGGCATTACAGTACTACAGTGTAGAGGCATCACAGTACTACAGGGTAGAGGAATCACAGTACTACAGTGTAGAGGCATCACAGTACTACAGTGTAGAGGCATCACAGTACTACAGTGTAGAGGCATCACAGTACTACAGTGTAGAGGCATCACAGTACTACCTTCCTACACCTTAATAAAGCGAAGGAAGGCCATCTCAGCCTGCACCATGTGACCTGCATGGCAGAATCAGTTGAGATTTTCACACCTCTGCTGGTGTGTGTTGATGAGAGCGCTGTGGAGACAGCCTGCACCCTGAGCCCTTCCTAGCAGTGTCAGTTGAGACCCTTATAGAGTATCTAGCAGGTCGTGTGTGTGTGTGTTTGTGTGTGTGTGTGTGTGTGTGTGTGTGTGTGTGTGTGTGTGTGTGTGTGTGTGTGTGTGTGTGTGTGTGTGTGTGTGTGTGTGTGTGTGTGTGTGTGTGTTTACAGCAGAATCAATTGAGACCCTCATGGAGGTAGCCTAGCTGTTAAGAGCGCTGGGCCGGTAACTGAAAGGTTGCTGGTTAGAAACCCTGAGACGACTAGGTGAATAAATCGGTCGATGTGCCCTTGAGCAAGGCACTAATTACTCCTGTAAGTCGCTATGGATAAGAGCGTCTGCTAAATGACTTAAATGTAAGTGTTGTGACAGAGATCAGGCGAGGCCGTGGAGAGTTCAGCGGCCAGGGGATTGGCTCAGGAGGTTTCATCTCTGAGGGTCAATCCGACAGGTCATCGTAACAGCAGACAGCACACCACACTCACCCGGCTTCTGAGCCACACCTGACCCCCTGACTGAGTCTACAGCATGCGCCAGGACTGGTGGAATGTGTCAGAATAATGATCAACAAAACATTAGGAACACCTTCCTAATATTGATTTGCACCCACTTTTGCCCTCAGAACAGCCTCAAACACTGGCATGTTTTAAATAGACTGTCAGTACGTGGTTTAAATAGACTGTCAATACGTGGTTTAAATAGACTGTCAGTACATGGCTGATAAACACTGGCATGGTTTAAATAGACTGTCAGTACATGGCTGATAAACACTGGCATGGTTTAAATAGACTGTCAGTACATGGCTGATAAACACTGGCATGGTTTAAATAGACTGTCAGTATGAGGTTTAAATAGACTGTCAGTACATGGTTTAAATAGACTGTCAGTACGTGGTTTAAATAGACTGTCAGTACGTGGTTTAAATAGACTGTCAGTACGTGGTTTAAATAGACTGTCAGTACATGGTTTAAATAGACTGTCAGTACGTGGCTGATCAACACTGGCATGGTTTAAATAGACTGTCAGTACATGGTTTAAATAGACTGCCAGTACATGGTTTAAATAGACTGTCAGTACGTGGCTGATCAACACTGGCATGGTTTAAATAGACTGTCAGTACGTGGTTTAAATAGACTGTCAGTACGTGATTTAAATAGACTGTCAGTACGTGGTTTAAATAGACTGTCAGTATGTGGTTTAAATAGACTGTCAGTACGTGGTTTAAATAGACTGTCAGTACGTGGTTTAAATAGACTGTCAGTACATGGTTTAAATAGACTGTCAGTACGTGGTTTAAATAGACTGTCAGTACATGGTTTAAATAGACTGTCAGTACATGGTTTAAATAGACTGTCAGTACATGGTTTAAATAGACTGTCAGTACGTGGTTTAAATAGACTGTCAGTACGTGGTTTAAATAGACTGTCAGTACATGGTTTAAATAGACTGTCAGTACGTGGTTTAAATAGACTGTCAGTACGTGGTTTAAATAGACTGTCAGTACGTGGTTTAAATAGACTGTCAGTACGTGGTTTAAATAGACTGTCAGTACGTGGTTTAAATAGACTGTCAGTACATGGTTTAAATAGACTGTCAGTACGTGGTTTAAATAGACTGTCAGTACGTGGTTTAAATAGACTGTCAGTACGTGGTTTAAATAGACTGTCAGTACGTGGTTTAAATAGACTGTCAGTACGTGGTTTAAATAGACTGTCAGTACGTGGTTTAAATAGACTGTCAGTACATGGTTTAAATAGACTGTCAGTACGTGGTTTAAATAGACTGTCAGTACATGGTTTAAATAGACTGTCAGTACGTGGTTTTAATAGACTGTCAGTACGTGGTTTAAATAGACTGTCAGTACATGGTTTAAATAGACTGTCAGTACGTGGTTTAAATAGACTGTCAGTACGTGGTTTAAATAGACTGTCAGTACATGGTTTAAATAGACTGTCAGTACGTGGTTTTAATAGACTGTCAGTACGTGGTTTTAATAGACTGTCAGTACGTGGTTTAAATAGACTGTCAGCACATGGTTTAAATAGACTGTCAGTACGTGGCTGATAAACACTGGCATGGTTTAAATAGACTGTCAGTACGTGGTTTAAATAGACTGTCAGTACGTGGTTTAAATAGACTGTCAGTACGTGGTTTAAATAGACTGTCAGTACATGGCTGATAAACACTGGCATGGTTTTGAAACAGTGTGCACGTTGATCAACTGCTCTATATGGTGTAGAGAATGAAAGGAATTCCCCGTAGCATCTGGCTTCTAGAACTATTGCTGTTTTTCAGCCATATTCTGTTAGGTTGCATTAGCAACAAAAACCCTGCAAAAGAAACTAAAGGACTAATCATCAAGTGTCTTTGAAGCCTGTGAAGCTGTCAACTTTCTAGCTCTGGTAGCACTTACTTTGGTTCCGTCCCAACTGGCACCCTATTCCCTACATAGTGCACTACTTTTGACCTGGCCTGGTCTGCAGTAGTGCACCATATAGGGAATAGGGTGCCAGTTGGGACGTGAACCTCTGTGTTCTGTTTCTACTGCCTTTGGTCATACTGAGGCGATGATTGAAACGTCTCTGCAGCTTGGCGCTGTTTGAAAAGTGTTTGTGTGTTTGAGTGTGGTGTGTGTGTGTGTGTGTGTGTGTGTGTGTGTGTGTGTGTGTGTGTGTGTGAGAACAAAGTGTCGAGAGCAAGGCAGGAGCCCTACTCGGCCTTGATGTCCTCAACCAGCTAGTCACCCGAGGTCTATTTGACACACACACACACACACACACACACACACACACACACACACACACACACACACACACACACACACACACACACACACACACACACACACACATGCCTATTCATTACTTTCTCCAGCGTGTAATTTGAGCCCTGCGAGCTGAAACACTGGGTTTGACCCCCCGGTGAACCTGTGAGGACGACAGATTTGACAAACAGAAGCTTTTCATTTAAACCATTTTAATGTGTCTTTCACTACTAACGGACTGTAGCCCAGTGTGTCAGTGATGTGTGGGTTGACTTATAACCCGCGGTACCCGTGGTTATATCCGGAGGCGGGCGGGTTTAGGGTCATGGAATATATTGTCTGGAGGAAGGGCAGGTGGGTGGAGGGCAGGTGGGTGGAGGGCAGGTGGGTGGAGGGCAGGTGGGTGGAGGGCGGGTGGGTGGAGGGCGGGTTGAATAAAGAGAAAACAATACATTCAAAAAATCCATGAATGTATAATTCTTGTGCAACTCGTATCTTAAGGCTACATGGACTTTTTACTTTCTTGTTATTTGCCGTTAGTGCGTAAGCCTAAGTTTTAGTGTATTACTATACAGGGCGTCAAATACACGGAAATTGACAAATTGCTTTTGGGAACTTGGGCATAAAAAGTTAACTTCAATCCATGGAGGCAAAAATGACAATGTGAAGAGTTTAATTGAATAAGAGAAAAGCAGTGAAATGGAATAGCTGAACATAAAGAGAAGGGAGGAGAGCCAGGACAGTATTTAACCTTTATTTAACCTTTAACCTTTATTTAACAAGTCAGTTTACAACAAATTATTATTGACAATGACGGCCAAACCCTAACCAGGTAACCAAGACGACACTGGGCCGATCGTGCACCGCCCTTTGGGACTCCCAATCACAGCCGGTTGTGACACAGCCTGGAATCAAACCAGGGTCTGTAGTGACGCCTCTTGCACGGAGATGCAGTGCCTTAGATTGCTGCGCCAATCGGGATCCACTAAATGTGTGTGTGTGTGTGTGTGTGTGTGTGTGTGTGTGTGTGTGTGTGTGTGTGTGTGTGTGTGTGTGTGTGTGTAGTGTGTGTGTGTGCTGTGTATGTGTGTAGTGTGTGTGGTGTGTGTTTCTGTGTAGTGTGTGTGTGTAGTGTGTGTGTGTGTGTAGTGTGTATGTGTGCTGTGTATGTGTGTGTAGTGTGTATGTGTGCTGTGTAGTGTGTGTGGTGTGTGTGTCTGTGTAGTGTGTGTGTGTGTAGTGTGTGTGTGTGTGTGTGTGTGTATGTGTGTGTGTGTGTGTGTGTAGTGTGTGTGGTGTGTGTGTCTGTGTAGTGTGTGTGTGTAGTGTGTGTGGTGTGTGTGTGTGTGTGTGTGTAGTGTGTGTGTGTGTGTGTAGTGTGTGTGTGTGTGTTGTGTATGTGTGTTGTGTATGTGTGTTGTGTGTGTGTGTGTGTGTGCATGTGTGTGTGTAGTGTGTGGTGTGTGTGTGGTGTGTGTGTGTGTGTGTGTGTGTAGTGTGTATGTGTGCTGTGTATGTGTGTAGTGTGTGTGGTGTGTGTTTCTGTGTAGTGTGTGTGTGTAGTGTGTGTGTGTGTGTGTAGTGTGCTGTGTATGTGTGCTGTGTATGTGTGTAGTGTGTGTGTAGTGTGTGTGTGTGTGTGTGTGCGTGTGTGTAGTGTGTCTGTGTAGTGTGTGTGTGTAGTGTGTGTGGTGTGTGTGTGTGTGTGTAGTGTGTGTGTGTGTGAGGTCTCTGGAAGGTCATTACTGTGTCATGGCCAGAGCTCGCTGCCCAACACGCTACACACTGCCAAGCTCTCAAGATGAAGCCTTGGCAAAGCCCTCTGCCCTCTCCCCCTCTCTCCCTCCATCTCTCTATCGCTCTCTCTCCATCCCCCTCTCTTCCTCCTCTGCCTCCCTCCCACTCCCTCCATCTCTCTATCGCTCTCTCTCCATCCCCCTCTCTTCCTCCTCTGCCTCCCTCCCACTCCCTTCATCTCTCTATCGCTCTCTCTCCATCCCCTCTCTTCCTCCTCTGCCCCCCTCCCACTCCCTTCATCTCTCTATCGCTCTCTCTCCATCCCTCTCCCTCTCTCCCTCCATCTCTCTCGCTCTCTCTCCATCCCCTCTCTCTTCCTCCTCTGCCCCTCCCACTCCCTTCATCTCTATCGCTCTCTCTCCATCCCCCTCTCTTCCTCCTCTGCCTCCCTCCCACTCCCTCCATCTCTCTATCGCTCTCTCTCCATCCCCTCTCCCCCTCTCTTCCTCCTCTGCCTCCCTCCCACTCCCCTCCATCTCTCTATCGCTCTCTCTCCATCTCCCTCTCCCCCCCTCTCTTCCTCCTCTGCCTCCCTCCCACTCCCTCCATCTCTCTATCGCTCTCTCTCCATCTCCCTCTCTTCCTCCTCTGCCCCCCTCCCTCTCCCTTCATCTCTCTATCGCTCTCTCTCCATCCCCCTCTCTTCCTCCTCTGCCTCCCTCCCACTCCCTCCATCTCTCTATCGCTCTCTCTCCATCCCCCTCTCTTCCTCCTCTGCCTCCCTCCCTCTCCCTCCATCTCTCTATCGCTCTCTCTCCATCCCCCCTCTCTTCCTCCTCTGCCCCCTCCCACTCCCTCCATCTCTCTATCGCTCTCTCTCCATCCCCCTCTCTTCCTCCTCTGCCCCCCTCCCACTCCCTCCATCTCTCTATCGCTCTCTCTCCATCCCCCTCTCTTCCTCCTCTGCCTCCCTCCCACTCCCTCCATCTCTCTATCGCTCTCTCTCCATCCCCCCTCTCTTCCTCCTCTGCCCCCCTCCCACTCCCTCCATCTCTCTATCGCTCTCTCTCCATCCCCCTCTCTTCCTCCTCTGCCTCCCTCCCTCTCCCTCCATCTCTCTATCGCTCTCTCTCCACTCTCCCCTCTCTTCCTCCTCTGCCTCCCTCCCTCTCCCTTCATCTCTCTATCGCTCTCTCTCCATCCCCCCTCTCTTCCTCCTCTGCCTCCCTCCCACTCCCTCCATCTCTCTATCGCTCTCTCTCCATCCCCCCTCTCTTCCTCCTCTGCCTCCCTCCCTCTCCCTCCATCTCTCTATCGCTCTCTCTCCATCCCCCTCTCTTCCTCCTCTGCCCCCCTCCCTCTCCCTCCATCTCTCTATCGCTCTCTCTCCATCCCCCTCTCCCCCCTCCTCCTCTGCCTCCCTCCCACTCCCTCTCTCTCCCTCCGTCTCTCTACTGCTCTCTCTCTCCATTCCCCCTCTCTTCCTCCTCTGCCCCCTCTCTCCCTCCATCTCTCTATCGCTCTCTCTCCATCCCCCTCTCTTCCTCCTCTGCCCTCTCCCCCTCTCTCCCTCCATCTCTCTATCGCTCTCTCTCCATCCCCTCTCCCCCTCTCTTCCTCCTCTGCCCCCTCCCTCTCCCTCCATCTCTCTATCGCTCTCTCTCCATCCCCTCTCCCCCTCTCTTCCTCCTCTGCCTCCCTCCCACTCCCTCCATCTCTCTATCGCTCTCTCTCCATCCCCCCTCTCTTCCTCCTCTGCCCCCTCTCTCCCTCCATCTCTCTATCGCTCTCTCTCCAGCCCCCTCTCCCCTCTCTCCCTCCATCTCTCTATCGCTCTCTCTCCATCCCCCTCTCCCCCTCTTCCTCCACTCCCTTCATCTCTCTATCGCTCTCTCTCCATCCCCCTCTCTTCCTCCTCTGCCTCCCTCCCTCTCCCTCCATCTCTCTATCGCTCTCTCTCCATCCCCCCTCTCTTCCTCCTCTGCCCCCCTCCCACTCCCTCCATCTCTCTATCGCTCTCTCTCCATCCCCTCTCCCCCTCTCTTCCTCCTCTGCCTCCCTCCCTCTCCCTCCATCTCTCTATCGCTCTCTCTCCATCCCCCCTCTTACCCCTCTCTTCCTCCTCTGCCTCCCTCCCACTCCCTCCATCTCTCTATCGCTCTCTCTCCATCCCCCCTCTCTTCCTCCTCTGCCTCCCTCCCTCTCCCTCCATCTCTCTATCGCTCTCTCTCCATCCCCCTCTCTTCCTCCTCTGCCCCCCTCCCACTCCCTCCATCTCTCTACTGCTCTCTCTCCATCCCCCTCTCCCCCTCCTCCTCTGCCTCCCTCCCACTCCCTTCTCTCTCCCTCCGTCTCTCTACTGCTCTCTCTCTCCATCCCCCACACCCAGTGCAGACACACCAGGGACTGGGTGGTTGGATGAGACATACATTAAACCCTGTAATTCTCATCCCTCTTCTCATCCCTAGAGACTAACCCCAGGTCAGCAGAAGGTCAAGCCCACTGCCCTGCCCGAAGTTAGAGGTCAGGGGTTAAAGGTCATGTCCTGTTGACCCTGCGTGTGAGATAAGCGGGCTAGGCTGGGAGCAGGGAGCCCCTGGTGGAAGGACCTGGCTCTGGACCACGGTTGTCATTGGCAGCTTGTCAGGCTGAGCAGAGCTGGACAGCAGGAGGTAGCTATGGTGTACTGTGTTATATCCAAGTTGTGTGTGCGTCTGTGTCTGTCTGTGTGTGCGTGTGCGTGTGCGTGTGCGTGTGTGTGTGTGTGTGTGTGTGTGTGTGGTGTGTGTGTGGTGTGTGTGTGTGTGTGTGTGTGTGTGTGGTGTGTGTGTGTGTGCGTCTGTGTCTGTCTGTGTGTGCGTGTGCGTGCGTGCGTGCGTGCGTGCGTGCGTGCGTGCGTGTGTGTGTGTGTGTGTGTGTGTGTGTGTGTGTGTGTGTGTGTGTGTGTGAGAGATATGTCGAGGAGGACTGGTTTATGACTTGTTCCTGTGAACCTCACTCACATCTCATGCAACACTGAATATGAAGAGCTTCGTAGCCTGGGACATTCATCCAATTGATATTGTTGTTTATTATTATCCAGGCTATTAGAACCAAGTGGACAGAATGGGTTATTGTTGTTTATTATTATCCAGGCTATTAGAACCAAGTGGACAGAATGGGTTATTGTTGTTTATTATTATCCAGGCTATTAGAACCAAGTGGACAGAATGGGTTACTGTTGGTTATTATTATCCAGGCTATTAGAACCAAGTGGACAGAATGGGTTATTGTTGTTTATTATTATCCAGGCTAATAGAACCAAGTGGACAGAATGGGTTACTGTTGGTTATTATTATCCAGGCTATTAGAACCAAGTGGACAGAATGGGTTATTGTTGTTTATTATTATCCAGGCTAATAGAACCAAGTGGACAGAATGGGTTACTGTTGGTTATTATTATCCAGGCTATTAGAACCAAGTGGACAGAATGGGTTATTGTTGTTTATTATTATCCAGGCTAATAGAACCAAGTGGACAGAATGGGTTACTGTTGGTTATTATTATCCAGGCTAATAGAACCAAGTGGGCAGAATGGATTATTGTTGGTTATTATTATCCAGGCTAATAGAACCAAGTGGGCAGAATGGGTTATTGTTGGTTATTATTATCCAGGCTAATAGAACCAAGTGGACAGAATGGGTTATTGTTGTTTATTATTATCCATGCTATTAGAACCAAGTGGACAGAATGGGTTATTGTTGTTTATTATTATCCAGGCTAATAGAACCAAGTGGACAGAATGGGTTATTGTTGTTTATTATTATCCAGGCTATTAGAACCAAGTGGACAGAATGGGTTATTGTTGTTTATTATTATCCAGGCTATTAGAACCAAGTGGGCAGAATGGGTTATTGTTGTTTATTATTATCCAGGCTATTAGAACCAAGTGGGCAGAATGGGTTATTATTGTTTATTATTATCCAGGCTATTAGAACCAAGTGGGACAGAATGGGTTATTGTTGTTTATTATTATCCAGGCTAATAGAACCAAGTGGACAGAATGGGTTATTGTTGGTTATTATTATCCAGGCTAATAGAACCAAGTGGGCAGAATGGGTTATTGTTGTTTATTATTATCCAGGCTAATAGAACCAAGTGGACAGAATGGGTTATTGTTGGTTATTATTATCCAGGCTAATAGAACCAAGTGGACAGAATGGGTTATTGTTGTTTATTATTATCCAGGCTATTAGAACCAAGTGGACAGAATGGGTTATTGTTGGTTATTATTATCCAGGCTATTAGAACCAAGTGGGCAGAATGGGTTATTGTTGTTTATTATTATCCAGGCTATTAGAACCAAGTGGACAGAATGGGTTATTGTTGGTTATTATTATCCAGGCTATTAGAACCAAGTGGGCAGAATGGGTTATTGTTGGTTATTATTATCCAGGCTATTAGAACCAAGTGGACAGAATGGGTTATTGTTGTTTATTATTATCCAGGCTAATAGAACCAAGTGGACAGAATGGGTTATTGTTGTTTATTATTATCCAGGCTATTAGAACCAAGTGGACAGAATGGGTTATTGTTGGTTATTATTATCCAGGCTATTAGAACCAAGTGGACAGAATGGGTTATTGTTGGTTATTATTATCCAGGCTAATAGAACCAAGTGGGCAGAATGGGTTATTATTGTTTATTATTATCCAGGCTAATAGAACCAAGTGGGCAGAATGGGTTATTGTTGTTTATTATTATCCAGGCTATTAGAACCAAGTGGGCAGAATGGGTTATTGTTGGTTATTATTATCCAGGCTATTAGAACCAAGTGGGCAGAATGGGTTATTGTTGTTTATTATTATCCAGGCTATTAGAACCAAGTGGACAGAATGGGTTATTGTTGGTTATTATTATCCAGGCTATTAGAACCAAGTGGACAGAATGGGTTATTGTTGTTTATTATTATCCAGGCTATTAGAACCAAGTGGACAGAATGGGTTATTGTTGTTTATTATTATCCAGGCTATTAGAACCAAGTGGACAGAATGGGTTATTGTTGGTTATTATTATCCAGGCTAATAGAACCAAGTGGACAGAATGGGTTATTGTTGTTTATTATTATCCAGGCTATTAGAACCAAGTGGACAGAATGGGTTACTGTTGGTTATTATTATCCAGGCTATTAGAACCAAGTGGACAGAATGGGTTATTGTTGGTTATTATTATCCAGGCTATTACAACCAAGTGGACAGAATGGGTTACTGTTGGTTATTATTATCCAGGCTAATAGAACCAAGTGCACAGAATGGGTTATTGTTGTTATTATAGGCTAAGAACAAGTGGACAGAATGGGTTATTGTTGTTTGTTATTAGCATTCAATGATCCTCAGATTTTATGGGACACCATTTTATTAAAAACAATGCATCTGCATTTGCATATAAGTTGAGTAAATCACATTTAATTTAAAGAGTTGTTCATGACGTTAGAGAGAGACTAGTCTCTTCAAAGTCAAGATGGAACTAAATGTATTGATAAACAGAACTAAATGTATTGATAAACAGAACTAAATGTATTGATAAACAGAACTAAATGTATTGATAAGACAGAACTAAATGTATTGATAAGACAGAACTAAATATATTGATAAGACAGAACTAAATGTATTGATGAGACAGAACTAAATGTATTGATAAGACAGAACTAAATGTATTGATAAGACAGAACTAAATGTATTGATAAGGCAGAACTAAATGTATTGATAAGACAGTACTAAATGTATTGATATGACAGAACTAAATGTATTGATAAGGCAGAAGTAAATGTATTGATAATGCAGAACTAAATGTATTGATAAGGCAGAAGTAAATGTATTGATAAGACATAACTAAATGTATTGATAAGGCAGAACTAAATGTATTGATAATGCAGAACTAAATGTATTGATAAGACAGAACTAAATGTATTGATAATGCAGAACTAAATGTATTGATAAGACATAACTAAATGTATTGATAAGACAGAACTAAATGTATTGATAAGGCAGAACTAAATGTATTGATAAGACATAACTAAATGTATTGATAAGGCAGAACTAAATGTATTGATAATGCAGAACTAAATGTATTGATAAGACAGAACTAAATGTATTGATAATGCAGAACTAAATGTATTGATAAGACAGAGCAGAATGTTCCATCCATGGAGTTAGATTCCACCATTCCTTCCATGGTAATCGACCCAGTCGTCTGCTGACTTGACAAACTTCACAGTAATGATCAATTAGATGATATTGCAACTATTGAATCTGAAATAGGTTAATTACTATCAGAATCCAAATTAATCAAACAAAGAATTGTACACCTGTGATTGTAAATCCACACCAAGCCCGATTGAATCCAGGTTCATTTCTATCAGAACCCAAATTAATCAACCAACGATTCTCCCGTTTCTATAAAGAATTGTACACCTGTGATTGTAAATCCACACCAAGCCAGATTGAGTCCTTTTTAAAAGATGATATAAGAACTCCTATTCTCTCACCTGAGGAAGTCGGCTTGCTGGGAGCCCACATCTCTCCATGAACTCAAAAGGCCATTGGATAGCATAAATAAAGACAAATCACCTGGTTGGGACAGTATTCCTCCTGAGGTCTATTTAAAATGTTGGAACCAGTTAGGTCCACTGTTAGTGTAATTGATGAACACAGCCGTTCACAAAGGGTGTAGTTGGTGGGATGAGATGGGAGGTTGGGGGTGGAGTCATGTTGGCTGGGTGGGGTTGGGGGGATGGGAGGTTGGGGGTGGAGTCATGTTGGCTGGGTGGGGTTGGGGGATGGGAGGCTGGGGGTGGAGTCATGTTGGCTGCGTGGGGTTGGGGGGGAGGGAGGTTGGGGGTAGAGTCATGTTGGCTGGGTGGGGTTGGGGGGGATGGGAGGTTGTGGGTGGAGACATGTTGGCTGGGTGGGGTTGGGGGGATGGGAGGCTGGGGGTGGAGTCATGTTGGCTGGGTGGGGTTGGGGGATTGGAGGCTGGGGGTGGAGTCATGTTGGCTGGGTGGGGTTGGGTTGGGGGGGATGGGATGGGAGGTTGGGGGTGGAGTCATGTTGGCTGGGTGGGGTTGGGAAGATGGGAGGCTGGGGGTGGAGTCATGTTGGCTGGGTGAGGTTGGGGGATGGGAGGCTGGGGGTGGAGTCATGTTGGCTGGGTGGGGTTGGGGGATTGGAGGCTGGGGGTGGAGTCATGTTGGCTGGGTGGGGTTGGGTTGGGGGGATGGGATGGGAGGTTGGGGGTGGAGTCATATTGGCTGGGTGAGGTTGGGGGGATGGGAGGTTGGGGGTGGAGTCATATTGGCTGGGTGGGGTTGGGGGGATTGGAGGCTGGGGGTGGAGTCGTCATGTTGGCTGGGTGAGGTTGGGGGGATGGGATGGGAGGTTGGGGGTGGAGTCATGTTGGCTGGGTGAGGTTGGGGGGATGGGATGGGAGGTTGGGGGTGGAGTCATGTTGGCTGGGTGAGATTGGGGGGATGGGATGGGAGGTTGGGGGTGGAGTCATGTTGGCTGGGTGGGGTTGGGTTGGGGGGATGGGATGGGAGGTTGGGGGTGGAGTCATATTGGCTGGCTTTCTTTTGCTGTTTACATAGAATTTTTATATCTTAACTCGGTTTTTTTTTGTTACTGTTATTATATTATTTTGAGCGGCAGCCTACGGCTACATATTTGTTTAACTTAGAATTTGAAATGGATAATGTACCTGTACCTGTACCTGTACCCCCCCCAAAAAAAAACATTAACAAAACAAATACACATTTATTAGCCATATAATGACAATTTTACTCAAGCTAGACAGGCCCACTGGGCTAAAAGTGGACCAGCCCATCTGGCATTTGCCCGAAATGTCAAATGGCCAGTCCGCCCCTGTGTTTAGGTAATTACTTGTTGGGGCAGGTGAAAAATGGCAGTGTGGAAGACCAGGAAGCATGAGATGCAGGAGGCGTGGCGTACAGACCATAGAGCTGTGATTTTGGGGCTGGTGCGAGCTTGGTTTGAACTTTGTAGTATTGCTACAAGGAAGTGAAGAATGTCCTCAAGTGATGGAAATTATTGGGCTAATTAAGGTATTTAAAATCTCTCTCTCTCCCTCTTCGTCTCTCTCTTTCACTCTCTCTCTATCTCTCTCTCCCTCCCTCTTTCGCTCTCTCTCTATCTCTATCTCCCCTCCTCCCTCCCTCCTCTCCTCCCTCCTCTATAAAACGGACCACTAGGCTACTAACCAGGAGCAGGAGGAAGGCAGGAGTAGTTTCAGTAGTTTCACTACTATAGTTAAACAGAGGGATTGTGAGGCCATGTGTTTTTAGGAGAGGGAGGGAGGGAGAGAGGGAGGGAGGGAGGGAGGGAGGGAGGGAGGGAGGGAGGGAGGGAGGGAGGGAGGGAAAGAGAGAGAGTGGGAGTGAGAGAGAAAGAGAGAGAGAGAAATAGAGAGAGCGAGGTAGCCTGTGTTTTAATTACTCACAGCTGAACAGCCCCCCCACCCTTCCTCTCCTCCTCTTCTCCCCCTCCCCTCTCCTCTCTTCCTCTACAGCCTATAATCCAGTGCTGGGTTACAGACACAGTTTCCTACAGCGTCTTCCTGGGTGGCCCACTGCTCACTAACCCAGTCAGTCAGTCAGCCAGCCAGTCACTCAGCCTGCCAGTCTGCCAGTCACCCAGCCAGTCAGTCAGCCAGCCAGTCAGTCACACAGTCTGCCAGCCAGCCAGTCAGCCAGCCAGCCAGTCTGCCAGCCACACAGCCAACTAGTCTGCCAGCCAGTCAATCAGCCAGTCAGCCAGTCTGCCAGCCAGCCAGTTTGCCAGTCAGCCAGTCTGACAGCCAGTCTCCCAGCAAATCAGCCAGTCAGCCTGCCAGGCAGTCTGCCAGCCACACAGCCAGCCAGCCAGTCAGACAGTCAGACAGACTGCCAGCAAGTCACCCAGCCAATCAGCCAGTCAGCCAACTTTAAATTGTATTTCCATGCACTAGCATTTCGTCCCCTCCTGGGTTACAAACACAGTTTCCTGCAGTGTCTTCCCACTGCAGTCAGCCAGTCAATCAGTCAATCAGTCAGCCAGTCACTCAGCCAGCCAGTCTGGCTGTCATCCAGCCAGCCAGCCAGCCAGCCAGCCAGCCAGTCATCCAGCCAGCCAGCCAGTCATCCAGCCAGCTAGCCAGGCACCCAGCCAGTCACCCAGCCAATCACCCATCCTCCCAGCCAATCACCAGCCAGCCAGCCAGCCATTCTAACAGTCACACAGTCACCCAGCCATCCAGTCAGTCAGTCAGCCACTCAGCCAGCCAATCACCCATCCACCCAGCCAATCACCCATCCAACCAGTCAGCCAGCCAGCCACCCAGTCACCCAGTCACCAAGCCAACCATTCACATACACATCCAGCCAGCCAATCACCCAGCCAGCCAGCCAGTCACACAGCCAATCACCCATCCAGTCAGCCAGTCTGCCAGTCACCCAGCCAGCCAGTCTCCCCAGTCAGCCAGTCACCTAGCCAGTCACCTAGCCAGTCACCCAGCCAGTCAGCCAATCACCCATCCAGCCAGCCAGTCTGCCAGTCACCCAGCCAGCCAGCCAGCCAGTCAGCCAGTCACCCAGCCAGGAATCCAGCGAGTCAGGCAGTCACCCAGCCAGCCAGTCAGCCAGGAAGCCAGAGAGTCAGCCAGGCAGTCAGCCAGTCACCCAGCCAGGAAGCCAGAGTCAGTCAGGCAGTCACCCAGCCTGTCAGCCAGTCAACCAGCCAGGAAGCCAGAGAGTCAGCCAGGCAGTCACACAGCCAGTCAGCCAGGCAGCCAGGCAGGAAGCCAGAGAGTCAGCCAGGCAGTCACCCAGCCAGTCAGCCAGTCAGCCAGGCAGGAAGCCAGAGAGTCAGCCAGTCAGCCAGGCAGTAAAGAGCAGCATTAAGATGAATAGTACACAGCTGTTTTCCTTGACCACCAACTTCAAACACAGAGCAGTTTTTTTCCCCAAATAAAAGGTTTGGTCAAGCAGATCTCCCCGGTCTGTCGGTCGGCAGGAACTCTTTAAGCATTTGGTAAAATGTTTACACTTGATTTAATGGGGGACTTTTAATCAAAATCCCCCCCTCCCCTTAACCCCAGACATGCCACAAGTCAAATGTGTGTGGGTGGCACATGCTATTCTGTTGGCATGGCGATGTGTTTGATGTTTGTAGAAAAAAGCTTTTAGGTTTTCTGGACTTTTTTCTGCTGTCAGCTTTGGTCACTGTGAATAAAAGCAGCATTTATACCTGAACTCTCCGGGGACTGAGGCTTAGAGAGGAGAGAGTTTGAGACTGAGGGTTAGAGAGGAGAGAGGTTGAGACTGAGGGTTAGAGAGAGTAGAGAGTTTGAGACTGAGGGTTAGAGAGAGGAGAGAGGTTGAGACAGGGTTAGAGAGGAGAGAGGTTGAGACTGATGGTTAGAGAGTAGAGAGTTTGAGACTGAGGGTTAGAGAGGAGAGAGGTTGAGACTGAGGGTTAGAGAGGAGAGAGGTTGAGACTGAGGGATAGAGAGGAGAGAGGTTGAGACTGAGGGTTAGAGAGAGGAGAGGTTGAGACTGAGGGTTAGAGAGAGAGGGGAGAGTTTGAGACTGAGGGTTAGAGAGGAGAGAGGTTGAGACTGAGGGTTAGAGAGGAGAGAGGTTGAGACTGATGGTTAGAGAGAGGAGAGGTTGAGACTGAGGGTTAGAGGGAGGAGAGGTTGAGACTGAGGGTTAGAGAGAGAGGGGAGAGTTTGAGACTGAGGGTTAGAGAGGAGAGAGGTTGAGACTGAGGGTTAGAGAGGAGAGAGGTTGAGACTGATGGTTAGAGAGAGGAGAGAGGTTGAGACTGAGGGTTATAGAGAGAGAGGAGAGAGGTTGAGACTGAGGGTTAGAGAGAGGAGAGAGGTTGAGACTGAGGGTTAGAGAGAGGAGAGAGTTTGAGACTGAGGGTTAGAGAGAGGAGAGAGGTTGAGACTGAGGGTTAGAGAGAGGAGAGAGGTTGAGACTGAGGGTTAGAGAGAGGAGAGAGTTTGAGACTGAGGGTTAGAGAGAGGAGAGAGGTTGAGACTGAGGGTTAGAGAGAGGAGAGAGGTTGAGACTGAGGGTTAGAGAGAGGAGAGAGGTTGAGACTGAGGGATAGAGAGGAGAGAGGTTGAGACTGAGGGTTAGAGAGAGGAGAGAGGTTGAGACTGAGGGTTAGAGAGAGGAGAGAGTTTGAGACTGAGGGTTAGAGAGAGGAGAGAGGTTGAGACTGAGGGTTAGAGAGAGAGGAGAGAGGTTGAGACTGAGGGATAGAGAGAGGAGAGAGGTTGAGACTGAGGGATAGAGAGGAGAGAGGTTGAGACTGAGGGTTAGAGAGAGGAGAGAGGTTGAGACTGAGGGTTAGAGAGGAGAGAGGTTGAGACTGAGGGTTAGAGAGAGTAGAGAGGTTGAGACTGAGGGATAGAGAGAGGAGAGAGGTTGAGACTGAGGGACTGAGAGAGTAGAGAGGTTGAGACTGAGGGTTAGAGAGAGGAGAGAGATTGAGACTGAGGGATAGAGAGGAGAGAGGTTGAGACTGAGGGTTAGAGAGAGGAGAGAGGTTGAGACTGAGGGTTAGAGAGGAGAGAGGTTGAGACTGAGGGTTAGAGAGTGGAGAGCGGTTGAGACTGAGGGACTGAGAGAGTAGAGAGGTTGAGACTGAGGGTTAGAGAGAGGAGAGAGGTTGAGACTGAGGGATAGAGAGGAGAGAGGTTGAGACTGAGGGTTAGAGAGAGGAGAGAGGTTGAGACTGAGGGATAGAGAGAGGAGAGAGTTTGAGACTGAGGGTTAGAGAGGAGAGAGGTTGAGACAGGGTTAGAGAGAGGAGAGAGGTTGAGACTGAGGGTTAGAGAGGAAAGAGGTTGAGACTGAGGGTTAGAGAGAGACTGAGACTGATAGTTAGAGAGGAGAGAGGTTGAGAATGAGGGTTAGAGAGAGGAGAGAGGTTGAGACTGAGGGTTAGAGAGGAGAGAGGTTGAGACTGAGGGTTAGAGGGAGGAGAGAGTTTGAGACTGATAGTTAGAGAGGAGAGAGGTTGAGACTGAGGATTAGAGAGTAGAGAGTTTGAGACTGATGGTTAGAGAGAGGAGAGAGGTTGAGACTGAGGGTTAGAGAGAGGAGAGAGGTTGAGACTGAGGATTAGAGAGTAGAGAGTTTGAGACTGATGGTTAGAGAGAGGAGAGAGGTTGAGACTGAGGGTTAGAGAGAGAGGAGAGAGGTTGAGACTGAGGGTTAGAGAGAGGGGAGAGGTTGAGACTGAGGGTTAGAGAGAGGAGAGAGGTTGAGACTGAGGATTAGAGAGTAGAGAGTTTGAGACTGATGGTTAGAGAGAGGAGAGAGGTTGAGACTGAGGGTTAGAGAGAGAGGAGAGAGGTTGAGACAGGGTTAGAGAGAGGAGAGAGGTTGAGACTGATAGTTAGAGAGGTTGAGACTGAGGATTAGAGAGTAGAGAGTTTGAGACTGATGGTTAGAGAGAGGAGAGAGGTTGAGACTGAGGGTTAGAGAGAGAGGAGAGAGGTTGAGTCTGAGGGTTAGAGAGAGGGGAGAGGTTGAGACTGAGGGTTAGACAGCAGAGAGGTTGAGACTGAGGGTTAGAGAGAGAGGAGAGAGGTTGAGACTGAGGGTTAGAGAGAGGAGAGAGGTTGAGACTGAGGGTTAGAGAGGAGAGAGGTTGAGACTGAGGGTTAGAGAGAGTAGAGAGGTTGAGACTGATGGTTAGAGAGAGAGGGGAGAGGTTGAGAGAAGAGAGGTTGAGAGGAGAGAGGGCAGATCTCAAGAGAAGAGGCTGGTGGTCGCTGAGGGTCTGTGGGGTAGAGCCACAAGACTAGGTTCAAAAACGATTTGAAATATTTCAAATACTTTTAGCTGTGCTTGATTGAGCCTGCCTAGCTCAATGGACCAATAGAATAGTCCCACAAATGCATGCCACGCCCACATGGCACTCCAGGCAGGCTGTAGCAAACACTGAAAGTATTTGAAAGATTTCAAATAGTATTTTACACAGGTCTGGTCTGAGGTAGCTAGCCCACCTTCCATACCATACATCCCTCAGGGTCAGGTCTGGTCTGTGAGGTAGCTAGCCCACCTTCCATACCATACATCCCTCAGGGTCTGGTCTGGTCTGAGGTGGCTAGCCCACCTTCCATAGCATACATCCCTCAGGGTCTGGTCTCGTCTGAGGTAGCTAGCCCACCTTCCATAGCATACATCCCTCAGGGTCTGGTCTGAGGTAGCTAGCCCACCTTCCATACCATACATCCCTCATGGTCAGGTCTGGTCTGAGGTAGCTAGCCCACCTTCCATACCATACATCCCTCAGGGTCAGGTCTGGTCTGAGGTAGCTAGCCCACCTTCCATAGCATTCATCCCTCAGGGTCTGGTCTGTGAGGTAGCTAGCCCACCTTCCATACCATACATCCCTCAGGGTCAGGTCTGGTCTGAGGTAGCTAGCCCACCTTCCATACCATACATCCCTCAGGGTCAGGTCTGGTCTGAGGTAGCTAGCCCACCTTCCATACCATACATCCCTCAGGGTCTGGTCTGGTCTGTGAGGTAGCTAGCCCACCTTCCATAGCATACATCCCTCAGGGTCTGGTCTGTGAGGTAGCTAGCCCACCTTCCATAGCATATATCCCTCAGGGTCTGGTCTGGTCTGAGGTAGCTAGCCCACCTTCCATACCATACATCCCTCAGGGTCAGGTCTGGTATGAGGTAGCTAGCCCACCTTCCATACCATACATCCCTCAGGGTCAGGTCTGGTCTGTGAGGTAGCTAGCCCACCTTCCATAGCATTCATCCCTCAGGGTCTGGTCTGTGAGGTAGCTAGCCCACCTTCCATACCATACATCCCTCATGGTCAGGTCTGGTCTGTGAGGTAGCTAGCCCACCTTCCATAGCATACATCCCTCAGGGTCTGGATAACCAGAGGTGGATGAGAGGAGGGGAGAGGGGAAAAAGAAACTTGCTGACACATCTTTCTAGATATAGCATATAGTGCTCTATATGTTATGTGGGTGGGCAACAACACTCTGTGAGAGAGGGAAGAGAGGGAGAGGCAGGAGTTATATTTTCAAATGCTTCTCTTTGTTGTTGTTGTAGATTATTGGCACTTTAAAGTTGATCTTCAATGACTAATGTCAACATTGGGGTTTTATCTGCAGATAGTCCTACGTATAGTGTTTCCTGATTTAACTCACAGATTGTAGTAAAGCCAGAAAGTACTCAACTCTTTAGAGTTATGTAGTGCCAACATGATACAGATTGTATGTCACAGAACCACAGGATTTTTAGCAGGAGCACCACAGGTTAATTGAACAGCTCGTGACAGGAAGAGAGAACCCAGTGGGAGGTTTACTGTTTTCCAGGCCTCATGAATGGGCTCTTTGAGAACCTGGACCAGCAGGTGTGGTACTCTACATGAACGATAGTCGGATTCAGGAGGAAACACTATAGCAAAATGTTTTCAAATGGCAAGCTTAAATATCTCTTCTTATTAGATAAATATTTGGCATATGTATTTGACCCAGGTCAGCTTCTGATCAATAGACTACAGCTTTTAATCAATAGACTACAGCTTCTGATCAATAGACTACAGCTTCTGATCAATAGACTACAGCTTCTGATCAATAGACTACAGCTTCTGATCAATAGACCACAGCTTCTGATCAATAGACTACAGCTTCTGATCAATAGACTACAGCTTCTGATCAATAGACTACAGCTTCTGATCAATAGACTACAGCTTCTGATCAATAGACTACAGCTTCTGATCAATATACTACAGCTTCTGATCAATAGACTACAGCTTCTGATCAATAGACTACAGCTTCTGATCAATAGACTACAGCTTCTGATCAATATACCACAGCTTCTGATCAATAGACTACAGCTTCTGATCAATAGACTACAGCTTCTGATCAATAGACTACAGCTTCTGATCAATAGACTACAGCTTCTGATCAATAGACTACAGCTTCTGATCAATAGACTACAGCTTTTGATCAATATACCACAGCTTCTGATCAATAGACTACAGCTTTTAATCAATATACTACAGCTTCTGATCAATATACTACAGCTTCTGATCAATAGACTACAGCTTCTGATCAATAGACTACAGCTTCTGATCAATATACTACAGCTTCTGATCAATAGACTACAGCTTCTGATCAATAGACTACAGCTTCTGATCAATATACTACAGCTTCTGATCAATATACTACAGCTTCTGATCAATAGACTACAGCTTCTGATCAATAGACTACAGCTTCTGATCAATATACTACAGCTTCTGATCAATATACCACAGCTTCTGATCAATAGACTACAGCTTCTGATCAATATACCACAGCTTCTGATCAATATACCACAGCTTCTGATCAATAGACTACAGCTTCTGATCAATATACTACAGCTTCTGATCAATATACCACAGCTTCTGATCAATAGACTACAGCTTCTGATCAATAGACTACAGCTTCTGATCAATATACCACAGCTTCTGATCAATAGACTACAGCTTCTGATCAATATACTACAGCTTTTGATCAATATACCACAGCTTCTGATCAATATACCACAGCTTCTGATCAATAGACTACAGCTTCTGATCAATAGACTACAGCTTCTGATCAATAGACCACAGCTTCTGATCAATAGACTACAGCTTCTGATCAATAGACTACAGCTTCTGATCAATAGACTACAGCTTCTGATCAATAGACTACAGCTTCTGATCAATAGACTACAGCTTCTGATCAATATACTACAGCTTCTGATCAATAGACTACAGCTTCTGATCAATAGACTCCAGCTTTTGATCAATATACTACAGCTTCTGATCAATAGACTACAGCTTCTGATCAATAGACTACAGCTTCTGATCAATAGACTACAGCTTCTGATCAATAGACTACAGCTTTTGATCAATAGACTACAGCTTTTGATCAATAGACTACAGCTTCTGATCAATAGACTACAGCTTCTGATCACCAGTGTGTGTGTGTGTGTGTGTGTGTGTGTGTGTGTGTGTGTGTGTGTGTGTGTGTGTGTGTGTGTGTGTGTGTGTGTGTGTGTGTGTTCAGTCGTGTCCGCTCCATCCCTAGACAAGAGGACGAGCAAGACCTTGATACACCAATATCAACAGCAGCAGGTTATTTTGAGTGTTTGGTAAATGTGCCTTTGGATTCTGTTTCCATACTACAGGAGAGTTGAAATATCCATTCACTGTTAAGCAGTGAGATTGGTTCCATATAATACTGTTTTCTCTTACTCAAATCAAATGTTATTTATCAAATGTGCCGAATTCAACTGGTGTAGACCTGGCAGTGAAATGCTTGCTTACGAACCTTTCCTAAAGATGCAGAGTTGACTTTTTTTGTAATTTGTACATTTTTTTTAGTTAACACCAGAGGAATGACTATAACATGCACAAGAATGGAGCTAAATACAGGAAGTACCAGATCAATGTGGAGCTAAATACAGGAAGTACCAGATCAATGTGGAGCTAAATACAGGAAGTACCAGATCAATGTGGAGCTAAATACAGGAAGTACCAGATCAATGTGGAGCTAAATACAGGAAGTACCAGATCAATGTGGAGCTAAATACAGGAAGTACCAGATCAATGTGGAGCTAAATACAGGAAGTACCAG
>NC_059443.1:2917500-2930000 GCF_905237065.1 Salmo salar | reverse complement strand
GTAGACAGGACTACCAGTGTGTAGACAGGACTACCAGTGTGTATAGACAGGACTACCAGTGTATATAGACAGGACTACCAGTGTATATAGACAGGACTACCAGTGTATAGACAGGACTACCAGTGTTTATAGACAGGACTACCAGTGTTTATAGACAGGACTACCAGTGTATATAGACAGGACTACCAGTGTGTAGACAGGACTACCAGTGTGTATAGACAGGACTACCAGTGTGTATAGACAGGACTACCAGTGTGTGTAGACAGGACTACCAGTGTATATAGACAGGACTACCAGTGTGTGTAGACAGGACTACCAGTGTGTGTAGACAGGACTACCAGTGGATAGACAGGACTACCAGTGTGTATAGACAGGGCTACCAGTGTGTAGACAGGACTACGTGTGTGTAGACAGGACTACCAGTGTGTGTAGACAGGACTACCAGTGGATAGACAGGACTACCAGTGTGTATAGACAGGACTACCAGTGTGTAGACAGGACTACCAGTGTGTAGACAGGACTACCAGTGTATAGACAGGACTACCAGTGTGTAGACAGGACTACCAGTGTATAGACAGGACTACCAGTGTGTATAGACAGGACTACCAGTGTGTGTAGACAGGACTACCAGTGTATATAGACAGGACTACCAGTGTGTGTAGACAGGACTACCAGTGTGTATAGACAGGACTACCAGTGTGTAGACAGGACTACCAGTGTGTATAGACAGGACTACCAGTGTGTAGACAGGACTACCAGTGTGTATAGACAGGACTACCAGTGTGTAGACAGGACTACCAGTGTGTGTAGACAGGACTACCAGTGTATATAGACAGGACTACCAGTGTGTGTAGACAGGACTACCAGTGTGTAGACAGGACTACCAGTGTGTATAGACAGGACTACCAGTGTGTAGACAGGACTACCAGTGTGTGTAGACAGGACTACCAGTGTATAGACAGGACTACCAGTGTGTATAGACAGGACTACCAGTGTGTAGACAGGACTACCAGTGTGTATAGACAGGACTACCAGTGTGTATAGACAGGACTACCACTGTGTGTAGACAGGACTACCAGTGTGTAGACAGGACTACCAGTGTATAGACAGGACTACCAGTGTATATAGACAGGACTACCAGTGTATAGACAGGACTACCAGTGTTTATAGACAGGACTACCAGTGTTTATAGACAGGACTACCAGTGTATATAGACAGGACTACCAGTGTGTAGACAGGACTACCAGTGTGTATAGACAGGACTACCAGTGTGTATAGACAGGACTACCAGTGTGTGTAGACAGGACTACCAGTGTATATAGACAGGACTACCAGTGTGTGTAGACAGGACTACCAGTGTGTGTAGACAGGACTACCAGTGGATAGACAGGACTACCAGTGTGTATAGACAGGACTACCAGTGTGTAGACAGGACTACGTGTGTGTAGACAGGACTACCAGTGTGTGTAGACAGGACTACCAGTGGATAGACAGGACTACCAGTGTGTATAGACAGGACTACCAGTGTGTAGACAGGACTACCAGTGTGTAGACAGGACTACCAGTGTATAGACAGGACTACCAGTGTGTAGACAGGACTACCAGTGTATAGACAGGACTACCAGTGTGTATAGACAGGACTACCAGTGTGTGTAGACAGGACTACCAGTGTATATAGACAGGACTACCAGTGTGTGTAGACAGGACTACCAGTGTGTATAGACAGGACTACCAGTGTGTAGACAGGACTACCAGTGTATAGACAGGACTACCAGTGTGTAGACAGGACTACCAGTGTGTAGACAGGACTACCAGTGTATATAGACAGGACTACCAGTGTATATAGACAGGACTACCAGTGTATAGACAGGACTACCAGTGTGTATAGACAGGACTACCAGTGTGTAGACAGGACTACCAGTGTATAGACAGGACTACCAGTGTATAGACAGGACTACCAGTGTGTGTAGACAGGACTACCAGTGTGTAGACAGGACTACCAGTGTGTATAGACAGGACTACCAGTGTGTAGACAGGACTACCAGTGTGTGTAGACAGGACTACCAGTGTATAGACAGGACTACCAGTGTGTATAGACAGGACTACCAGTGTGTAGACAGGACTACCAGTGTGTATAGACAGGACTACCAGTGTGTATAGACAGGACTACCACTGTGTGTAGACAGGACTACCAGTGTGTATAGACAGGACTACCAGTGTGTATACAGTACTACCAGTGTATAGACAGGACTACCAGTCAGTATGTGACGTAGACTAGGTGTTGCTTCCTCCATTACCTCCTGCCTCATCCTGAAACCGCCATCTGAAACAAATTGCCAGATTTACATGTGATGGCTGACCTGTCAATCAGGCTGATGGGTAACTAATGAGGATGCTGAAAACTGAGACACGCCATCTACCAGGATTATCAACAACTAATTCCCATGGCTGCAAGCACGCACGCACGCACGCACGCACGCACGCACGCACGCACGCACGCACGCACGCACGCACGCACACACACACACACACACACACACACACACACACACACACACACACACACCCATCTGAGTGCTTTGAGCGGAGGTCCTGCTTGGCGTCAGTAAGAAGGTGAGGTAATACACCCTGTGGAGATTGGAATTTGAGCCCCAGGTAGCTATTCAACTGCTGCAGCAGGGGCTCCGTGTGACTTATATCACAGTAGTCAGTCAGTGCCTGGGAAATATGCTTCAGTACTGAGAATGTTCCCTACATTTCAGCCACTGTTTTTAAAATATTGTTCAGTACTGGGAATGTTCCCTACGTTTCAGTCACTGTCTGGTAAATATGGTTCAGTACTGGGAATGTTCCCTACGTTTCAGTCACTGTCTGATAAATATGGTTCAGTACTGAGAATGTTCCCTATGTTTCAGGCACTGTCTGGTAAATATGGTTCAGTACTGGGAATGTTCCCTACGTTTCAGTCACTGTCTGGTAAATATGGTTCAGTACTGGGAATGTTCCCTACGTTTCAGTCACTGTCTGGTAAATATGGTTCAGTACTGGGAATGTTCCCTACGTTTCAGTCAGTACTGGGAATGTTCCCTACATTTCAGTCAGTACTGGGAATGTTCCCTACGTTTCAGTCACTGTCTGGTAAATGGTTCAGTACTGGGAATGTTCCCTACGTTTCAGTCAGTACTGGGAATGTTCCCTACGTTTCAGTCACTGTTTTTTAAATATTGTTCAGTACTGGGAATGTTCCCTACGTTTCAGTCACAGTCTGGTAAATATGATTCAGTACTGGGAATGTTCCCTACGTTTCAGTCACTGTCTGGTAAATATGATTCAGTACTGGGAATGTTCCCTACGTTTCAGTCACTGTCTGGTAAATATGATTCAGTACTGGGAATGTTCCCTATGTTTCAGTCAGTACTGGGAATGTTCCCTATGTTTCAGTCAGTACTGGGAATGTTCCCTACGTTTCAGTCACTGTCTGGTAAATATGGTTCAGTACTGGGAATGTTCCCTATGTTTCAGTCAGTACTGGGAATGTTCCCTATGTTTCAGTCAGTACTGGGAATGTTCCCTATGTTTCAGTCAGTACTGGGAATGTTCCCTATGTTTCAGTCAGTACTGGGAATGTTCCCTATGTTTCAGTCAGTGTCTGGTAAATATGGTTCAGTACTGGGAATGTTCCCTACGTTTCAGTCACTGTCTGGTAAATATGATTCAGTACTGGGAATGTTCCCTACGTTTCAGTCACTGTCTGGTAAATATGGTTCAGTACTGGGAATGTTCCCTATGTTTCAGTCAGTACTGGGAATGTTCCCTATGTTTCAGTCAGTACTGGGAATGTTCCCTATGTTTCAGTCAGTACTGGGAATGTTCCCTACGTTTCAGTCAGTGTCTGGTAAATATGGTTCTGTACTGGGAATGTTCCCTACGTTTCAGTCACTGTCTGGTAAATATGGTTCTGTACTGGGAATGTTCCCTACGTTTCAGTCACTGTCTGGTAAATATGATTCAGTACTGGGAATGTTCCCTACGTTTCAGTCACTGTCTGGTAAATATGGTTCAGTACTGAGAATGTTCCCTATGTTTCAGGCACTGTCTGGTAAATATGGTTCAGTACTGGGAATGTTCCCTATGTTTCAGTCAGTACTGGGAATGTTCCCTATGTTTCAGTCAGTACTGGGAATGTTCCCTACGTTTCAGTCACTGTCTGGTAAATATGGTTCAGTACTGGGAATGTTCCCTATGTTTCAGTCAGTACTGGGAATGTTCCCTATGTTTCAGTCAGTACTGGGAATGTTCCCTATGTTTCAGTCAGTACTGGGAATGTTCCCTATGTTTCAGTCAGTACTGGGAATGTTCCCTATGTTTCAGTCAGTGTCTGGTAAATATGGTTCAGTACTGGGAATGTTCCCTACGTTTCAGTCACTGTCTGGTAAATATGATTCAGTACTGGGAATGTTCCCTAGGTTTCAGTCACTGTCTGGTAAATATGGTTCAGTACTGGGAATGTTCCCTATGTTTCAGTCAGTACTGGGAATGTTCCCTATGTTTCAGTCAGTACTGGGAATGTTCCCTATGTTTCAGTCAGTACTGGGAATGTTCCCTATGTTTCAGTCAGTACTGGGAATGTTCCCTACGTTTCAGTCAGTGTCTGGTAAATATGGTTCTGTACTGGGAATGTTCCCTACGTTTCAGTCACTGTCTGGTAAATATGGTTCTGTACTGGGAATGTTCCCTACGTTTCAGTCACTGTCTGGTAAATATGATTCAGTACTGGGAATGTTCCCTACGTTTCAGTCACTGTCTGGTAAATATGATTCAGTACTGGGAATGTTCCCTACGTTTCAGTCAGTACTGGGAATGTTCCCTACATTTCAGTCAGTACTGGGAATGTCCCCTACGGTTCAGTCACTGTCTGGTAAATATGGTTTAGTACTGGGAATGTTCCCTACGTTTCAGTCACTGTCTGGTAAATATGATTCAGTACTGGGAATGTTCCCTACGTTTCAGTCAGTACTGGGAATGTTCCCTACATTTCAGTCAGTACTGGGAATGTTCCCTACGTTTCAGTCACTGTCTGGTAAATATGGTTTAGTACTGGGAATGTCCCCTACGTTCCAGTCACTGCCTGGTAAATATGATTCAGTACTGGGAATGTTCCCTACGTTTCAGTCACTGTCTGGTAAATATGGTTCAGTACTGGGAATGTTCCCTACGTTCCAGTCAGTGTCTGATAAATATGATTCAGGGAGTGTTTCCTAGAATATGTTTTTTCAGAGTGAAGTGGCCTCCAACAGTACTTGTATTGAAGCCTGTTATGCAAAACAATATTTTATATGGTAGGCATTTATGGGCTTAGAAATTATTTTTGAAGCATCTGTGAAGGGCTTATGAAGGCTCTATGAATGGTCTTTAAAGCCTTTATAATTGAGACCTGATCTTTTTTCCCATATTCTCAGATAAACATTTTGTTTAAAAGAATCACGAGTTCCAGATTTTGTCCCTGCATGTGAATATTATCTCATTATATTCCTGGTAATAATCACTGTATTTTACAGCTGTTATGTTCTGCCAAAGTCACTATTAGTTCTCCTCCCCAGTAAGTGTCTAACTGTCCTCAGGCCTCCAGCTGCTGAGCACCATGACCCTGTGTGTCCTGACACAGCTAGTCCAACAGAGAGCTCTGTTTTTGGGCCAGGCTCCAGCTCCCTGACTCCTGGGAGGTCTCTCTCTTCCAGACCTCCACTGATCCCACATAGCAAAAGGATTTTTAATAATGTTCGCTCTCTGTGTGTGTGTGTGTGTGTGTGTGTGTGTGTGTGTGTGTGTGTGTGTGTGTGTGTGTGTGTGTGTGTGTGTGTGTGTGTGTGTGTGTGTGTGTGTGTGTGTGTGTGTTCAATCATCTATCATCTACAGTATACTACAGGATATCAGGAGGTGCTATAGTACAGGATATCAGGATATCTACTGTAGGGGCTATAGTACAGGATATCAGGATATCTACTGTAGGGGCTATAGTACAGGATATCAGGATATCTACTGTAGGGGCTATAGTACAGGATATCAGGATATCTACTGTAGGGGCTATAGTACAGGATATCAGGATATATACTGTAGGGGCTATAGTACAGGGTATCTACTGTAGGGGCTATAGTACAGGATATCAGGATATCTACTGTAGGGGGCTATAGTACAGGATATCAGGATATCTACTGTAGGGGCTATAGTACAGGGTATCTACTGTAGGGGCTATAGTACAGGATATCAGGATATCTACTGTAGGGGCTATAGTACAGGGTATCTACTGTAGGGGCTATAGTACAGGATATCAGGATATCTACTGTAGGGGCTATAGTACAGGATATCAGGACATCTACTGTAGGGGGCTATAGTACAGGGTATCTACTGTAGGGGCTATAGTACAGGATATCAGGATATCTACTGTAGGGGCTATAGTACAGGGTATCTACTGTAGGGGCTATAGTACAGGATATCAGGATATCTACTGTAGGGGCTATATATAGGATGAGATCATCCTACTGTCTTCCCATGGTGATGTCATTTCCTCCATAAACAGCATGGCTTCCTTTCATCTAAGGCTCATATCCGCTGACACACATGCACAGATGTACACGCACACACACAGTGAGGATGGTATCATACAGACACACACAGTGAGGATGGTACCATACAGACACACACAGTGAGGATGGTATCATACAGACACACACAGTGAGGATGGTATCATACAGACACACACAGTGAGGATGGTATCATACAGACACACACAGTGAGGATGGTATCATACAGACACACACAGTGAGGATGGTATCATACAGACACACACAGTGAGGATGGTACCATACAGACACACACAGTGAGGATGGTATCATACAGACACACACAGTGAGGATGGTATCATACAGACACACACAGTGAGGATGGTATCATACAGACACACACAGTGAGGATGGTACCATACAGACAAACACAGTGAGGATGGTATCATACAGACACACACAGTGAGGATGGTATCATACAGACACACACAGTGAGGATGGTATCATACAGACACACACAGTGAGGATGGTATCATACAGACACACACAGTGAGGATGGTATCATACAGACACACACAGTGAGGATGGTACCATACAGACACACACAGTGAGGATGGTATCATACAGACACACACAGTGAGGATGGTATCATACAGACACACACAGTGAGGATGGTATCATACAGACAAACACAGTGAGGATGGTATCATACAGACACACACAATGAGGATGGTATCATACAGACAAACACAGTGACAATGGTATCAGCTGACATCATCCTGCATGCAGCCCATTGGTGCAGAGAGGACAGGCAGCGCCTAGGAAAATATGGTCTGGAATTTTATGGTTTGGAGGAATGTGTGTGTGTGTGTGTGTGTGTGTGTGTGTGTGTGTGTGTGTGTGTGTGTGTGTGTGTGTGTGTGTGTGTGTGTGTGTGTGTGTGTGTGTGTGTGTGTGTGTGTGTGTGGGGGGCTGATGTTAGTTAATAACCACTACTTTACACCCAATATTGAGTTATTCCAACAAACCCCTTGTGTTTTCACCCCACTCAGTCCTAAAGGAATGCAACCCTAAAAGCATTATATTCCCTATGTAGTGCACTACTTTTGACCAGATCCCCTATCGGCCCTGGTCACTAAATATGGAATAGGGTGCCATTTGTGACACAAATGTATACGACCGATATGTGCAATATGAGTTGGTGTATAATCTAACAGAGGTCTGAGTTGGTGTATAATCTAACAGAGGTCTGAGTTGGTGTATAATCTGACAGAGGTCTGAGTTGGTGTATAATCTAACAGAGGTCTGAGTTGGTGTATAATCTGACAGAGGTCTGAGTTGGTGTATAATCTAACAGAGGTCTGAGTTGGTGTATAATCTAACAGAGGTCTGAGTTGGTGTATAATCTGACAGAGGTCTGAGTTGGTGTATAATCTGACAGAGGTCTGAGTTGGTGTATAATCTGACAGAGGTCTGAGTTGGTGTATAATCTGACAGAGGTCTGAGTTGGTGTATAATCTAACAGAGGTCTGAGTTGGTGTATAATCTAACAGAGGTCTGAGTTGGTGTATAATCTAACAGAGGTCTGAGTTGGTGTATAATCTAACAGAGGTCTGAGTTGGTGTATAATCTAACAGAGGTCTGAGTTGGTGTATAATCTAACAGAGGTCTGAGTTGGTGTATAATCTAACAGAGGTCTGAGTTGGTGTATAATCTGACAGATGTCTGAGTTGGTGTATAATCTAACAGAGGTCTGAGTTGGTGTATAATCTAACAGAGGTCTGAGTTGGTGTATAATCTAACAGAGGTCTGAGTTGGTGTATAATCTGACAGAGGTCTGAGTTGGTGTATAATCTGACAGATGTCTGAGTTGGTGTATAATCTAACAGAGGTCTGAGTTGGTGTATAATCTAACAGAGGTCTGAGTTGGTGTATAATCTAACAGAGGTCTGAGTTGGTGTATAATCTGACAGATGTCTGAGTTGGTGTATAATCTAACAGAGGTCTGAGTTGGTGTATAATCTAACAGAGGTCTGAGTTGGTGTATAATCTGACAGATGTCTGAGTTGGTGTATAATCTAACAGAGGTCTGAGTTCGTGTATAATCTAACAGAGGTCTGAGTTGGTGTATAATCTAACAGAGGTCTGAGTTGGTGTATAATCTGAAAGATGTCTGAGTTGGTGTATAATCTAACAGAGGTCTGAGTTGGTGTATAATCCTACAGGCCTGTGGATGGTGTGGATATCCTCCTGTTTTATTTACAGCTAGTTTCTGACTGATTCATCCTTTTTGGAGGAAGAAAGGGATGATTTGCCTTCTCAATCATCCACATAGCTCTGTTTCAACCTCATGATGTCACAACATGTGTTTGGAATGTGGCATATGCCAAGGCTTGACCAGGACTAGCTCATAGGGGAAGCTTGGCTGTGTGTTGTACCTCGGCCAGGACTAGATCATAGGGGAAGCTTGGCTGTGTGTTGTACCTCGGCCAGGACTAGATCATAGGGGAAGCTTGGCTGTGTGTTGTACCTCGGCCAGGACTAGGTCATAGGGGAAGCTTGGCTGTGTGTTGTACCTCGGCCAGGACTAGGTCATAGGGGAAGCTTGGCTGTGTGTTGTACCTCGGCCAGGACTAGATCATAGGGGAAGCTTGGCTGTGTGTTGTACCTCGGCCAGGACTAGGTCATAGGGGAAGCTTGGCTGTGTGTTGTACCTCGGCCAGGACTAGCTCATAGGGGAAGCTTGGCTGTGTGTTGTACCTCGGCCAGGACTAGATCATAGGGGAAGCTTGGCTGTGTGTTGTACCTTGTGTCATGCCTGCTCCCGCTCCCCCTCCTCGGCGCTCAAGGGCGCCAGGCTGCCCATCATTACGCACACCTGTCACCAGCGTTACGCGCATCAGAGCTTCATTGGACTCACCTGGACTCCTTCACTTTGTTGGTTGCTTCCCCTATATCTGTCTATTTCTCAGGTTGATCCCCGTGTCAGCATTGATGTTGTTTCTTTTCCCTTGTCCAGACGCCGTCCGTGTTTTGTTTCATGTCTGTTATTTATTCAAATGTTCACTCGCTTCTCGTCTCCCAGTGTCTGTCCTTACAGAATGCTGACACCAATATTGGAAGCATCAGGGAGTTTTTTGTTTTTTTGTTTAGGTTCAGGGAATGTGGCGGAAGGCTTGGCTCTGTGTTTGGACTGAGGGAATAGGAATGAGGCTTGGCTAGGACTGGATCTCAGGCTGAATGTGGTGTGGACTAAGGCTTAGCTAGGAGTGGGTTGGGAATGTGGTGTAAGGCTTGGACTGGATCACAGGTTGCTGTTTGGCAAAGACTTGATCATGTGTTGGGAATGTGGTGTAAAGTTATGGAAGGTTTGGCTATGACTGGATTGCAGCCTGCTGCTGAGGAGACAAGTATTTTCTCTCATTTTAAGAGAAGCGTACAGAACAGTTAAGAGAAGCCTAGAGAACAGCTTAGAGAAGTATAGAGAACAGCTACGAGAAGAATAGAGAACAGCTACGAGAAGAATAGAGAACAGCTACGAGAAGAATAGAGAACAGCTAAGAGAAGCATAGAGAACAGCTAACGAGAAGCATAGAGAACAGCTTAGAGAAGCATAGAGAACAGCTTAGAGAAGCATAGAGAACAGCTTAGAGAAGCATAGAGAACAGCTAAGAGAAGCATAGAGAACAGCTAAGAGAAGCATAGAGAACAGCTAAGAGAAGCCTAGAGAACAGCTTAGAGAAGCATAGAGAATAGCTTAGAGAAGCATAGAGAACAGCTACGAGAAGAATAGAGAACAGCTACGAGAAGCATAGAGAACAGCTATGAGAAGCATAGATAACAGCTAAGAGAAGCGTAGAGAACAGCTTAGAGAAGCATAGAGAACAGCTTACAGAAGCGTAGAGAACAGCTATGAGAAGAGAACTGCTAAGAGAAGCATAGAGGACAGCTAAGAGAAGCATAGAGAACAGTTAAGAGAAGCATAGAGAATAGCTTAGAGAACAGCTAAGAGAAGCGTAGAGAACAGCTTAGAGAAGCATAGAGAACAGCTAAGAGAAGCTTAGAGAACAGCTAAGAGAAGCATAGAGAACAGCTTAGAGAAGCATAGAGAACAGCTAAGAGAAGCCTAGAGAACAGCTTAGAGAAGCATAGAGAATAGCTTAGAGAAGTATAGAGAACAGCCACGAGAAGAATAGAGAACAGCTACGAGAAGAATAGAGAACAGCTTAGAGAAGCATAGAGAACAGCTAAGAGAAGAAAACAGCTAAGAAAAGCATAGAAAGTGTATATTATTTTAACACATATTAACCAACATTTTCGATCGGGGCTATATAAATAATTTAGATGAATACGTTGGTAGGGTAATGACCCCAAGATGAAAGATGAAAAGGACCAATCAGATTGTCACGTCCTGACCAGTAAAGGGGTCATTGGTCATTGTAGTATGGTCAGGGCGTGGCAGGGGGTGTTGTTTTTGTGTGTTTTGGGGTTGGTTTATGTAGAGGGGATTTGTTCTAGTTTTCATTTTCTATGTTCATTTACTATGTGTCTCCGAGAATGGTTTCCAATCAGAGGCAGGTGTCTTTCGTTGTCTCTGATTGGAAGCCATACTTAGGCAGCCTGTTTTTTCCTTTGGGTTTGTGGGTGGTTGTTTTCCGTTATAGTCTTTGTACCTTACGGAACTGTCGATAGTCGTTTTGTTATTTTTGTTTAAGTGTTCACTTTATACGTTAAATAAAAGAAGATGAGCACTATACCCGCTGCGCCTTGGTCCGCTCCTTCCGACAGATATGACACAGATGTAGTGTCCAAGTCATGAAGAAAGCTTGAAAGGCACACCAAATGAAGCCTGCTAACTTGAGTTACTTCTCAAGATAAAACAACACATATTAAGACACATGAAAGCACCTGCACCTTAGTAACCATACAATAATAGTCAACTGCTGTTTTTCTATCGTACTCTGGAGGAAAATCTCTCTCTCTGTTCTCTCTGTCTCTCTCTGTCTCTCTCTCTCTCTCTCTCTCTCTCTCTCTCTCTCTCTCTCTCTCTCTCTCTCTCTCTCTCTCTCTCTCTCTCTCTCTCTCTCAAATGATATGGTTATGGTGAGTAAGTAGGGCTTTATTTTATTTATTCACCAATCACTCCCACTACCTTCTGTGACATGAGCTTTGTCCCTAGTTGCACTCTTTTCCCTATATAGTGCACTACCTTTGACCAGAGCCCTAGGTCCTATGGGCCCTAGTCAAAAGTAGTGCACTAGATGGGGAATATGATGCCATAGGGTGCTATTTGGGACATAACCATGCAGTCATTAAGTGATTGAGTTTCTGGAATGTTCAGCAGATGCCCCAAGTCACAAATCTTGCTGCTGTATTTGCACACTGTGGTATTTCACCCAGTAGATATGGGAGTTTATTAAAATTGGGTTTGTTTTTTCAAATTCTTTGTGGCTCTGTGTAATCTGAGGGAAATACGTGTCTCTAATATGGTCATACATTTGGCAGGATGTTAGGAAGTGCAGCTCAGTTTCCACCTCATTTTGAAGGCAGTGTGCATATAGCCTGTCTTCTCTTGAGAGCCAGGTCTGCCTATGGCGGCCTTTCTCAATAGCAAGGCTATGCTCACTGAGTCTGTACACAGTCAAAGATTTCCTTAAGTTTAGGTCAGTCATGGTGATCAGGTATTCTGCCCATGCCAGAGAGAGGAGAGAGAGAGAGGCTCACACCAACCACACACAGGTTGCACACATGCCATGTCTCTGGGCACATTCAGACTTGGATTCGTTTTGAAAAAACTTTTGCTTTGATGGGGCCATGCCTGCCTGCATTTTCCTTCACTGTATCAGTTACACTGTAGGAACAATGTGGAGAAGAAGAGTGGTGAGAGGAAAGGGGTGATGTAAGGAATATGAGAGAAGAGGAGAGGAGAGAAAAGGAGGA
>NC_059443.1:2865000-2912500 GCF_905237065.1 Salmo salar | reverse complement strand
GACTACATGTTATTATATTGAACTATAGACTACATGGTACTATATTGAACTGTAGACTACATGTTACTATATTGAACTACAGACTACATGTTACTATGTTGAACTGTAGACTACATGGTACTATATTGAACTATAGACTACATGTTATTATATTGAACTATAGACTACATGGTACTATATTGAACTGTAGACTACATGTTACTATATTGAACTGTAGACTACATGTTACTATGTTGAACTGTAGACTACATGGTACTATATTGAACTATAGACTACATGTTACTATGTTGAACTGTAGACTACATGGTACTATGTTGAACTGTAGACTACATGGTACTATGTTGAACTGTAGACTATATGGTACTATGTTGAACTATAGACTACATGTTACTATGTTAAACTGTAGACTACATGGTACTATGTTGAACTATAGACTACATGTTATTATATTGAACTATAGACTACATGTTATTATATTGAACTGTAGACTACATGTTACTATATTGAACTATAGACTACATGTTACTATGTTGAACTGTAGACTACATGGTACTATATTGAACTATAGACTACATGTTATTATATTGAACTATAGACTACATGGTACTATATTGAACTGTAGACTACATGTTACTATATTGAACTATAGACTACATGGTACTATGTTGAACTGTAGACTACATGGTACTATGTTGAACTGTAGACTACATGGTACTATATTGAACTGTAGACTACATGTTATTATATTGAACTATAGACTACATGGTACTATGTTATACTGTAGACTACATGGTACTATATTGAACTATAGACTACATGTTATTATATTGAACTATAGACTACATGGTACTATATTGAACTGTAGACTACATGTTACTATATTGAACTACAGACTACATGTTACTATGTTGAACTGTAGACTACATGGTACTATATTGAACTATAGACTACATGTTATTATATTGAACTATAGACTACATGGTACTATATTGAACTGTAGACTACATGTTACTATATTGAACTATAGACTACATGTTACTATGTTGAACTGTAGACTACATGATACTATATTGAACTATAGACTACATGTTATTATATTGAACTATAGACTACATGGTACTATGTTGAACTGTAGACTACATGGTACTATGTTGAACTGTAGACTATATGGTACTATGTTGAACTATAGACTACATGTTATTATGTTGAACTGTAGACTACATGGTACTATGTTGAACTATAGACTACATGTTATTATATTGAACTATAGACTACATGGTACTATATTGAACTGTCGACTACATGGTACTATATTGAACTGTAGACTACATGTTAGTATGTTGAACTGTAGACTACATGGTACTATGTTGAACTATAGACTACATGGTACTATATTGAACTGTAGACTACATGGTACTATATTGAACTGTAGACTACATGTTATTATGTTGAACTGTAGAGTACATGGTACTATGTTGAACTATAGACTACATGGTACTATGTTGAACTATAGACTACATGGTACTATATTGAACTATAGACTACATGGTACTATGTTGAACTGTAGACTACATGGTACTATATTGAACTGTAGACTACATGTTACTATATTGAACTATAGACTACATGGTACTATGTTGAACTGTAGACTACATGGTACTATGTTGAACTGTAGACTACATGGTACTATATTGAACTGTAGACTACATGTTACTATATTGAACTATAGACTACATGGTACTATGTTAAACTGTAGACTACATGGTACTATATTGAACTATAGACTACATGTTATTATATTGAACTATAGACTACATGGTACTATATTGAACTGTAGACTACATGTTACTATATTGAACTATAGACTACATGTTACTATGTTGAACTGTAGACTACATGGTACTATATTGAACTATAGACTACATGTTATTATATTGAACTATAGACTACATGGTACTATATTGAACTGTAGACTACATGTTACTATATTGAACTATAGACTACATGGTACTATGTTAAACTGTAGACTACATGGTACTATATTGAACTGTAGACTACATGTTACTATATTGAACTATAGACTACATGGTACTATGTTGAACTGTAGACTACATGGTACTATGTTGAACTGTAGACTACATGGTACTATATTGAACTGTAGACTACATGTTATTATATTGAACTATAGACTACATGTTACTATGTTAAACTGTAGACTACATGGTACTATATTGAACTATAGACTACATGTTATTATATTGAACTATAGACTACATGGTACTATATTGAACTGTAGACTACATGTTACTATATTGAACTATAGACTACATGTTACTATGTTGAACTGTAGACTACATGGTACTATATTGAACTATAGACTACATGTTATTATATTGAACTATAGACTACATGGTACTATATTGAACTGTAGACTACATGTTACTATATTGAACTATAGACTACATGGTACTATGTTGAACTGTAGACTACATGGTACTATGTTGAACTGTAGACTACATGGTACTATATTGAACTGTAGACTACATGTTATTATATTGAACTATAGACTACATGTTACTATGTTAAACTGTAGACTACATGGTACTATATTGAACTATAGACTACATGTTATTATATTGAACTATAGACTACATGGTACTATATTGAACTGTAGACTACATGTTACTATATTGAACTATAGACTACATGTTACTATGTTGAACTGTAGACTACATGGTACTATATTGAACTATAGACTACATGTTATTATATTGAACTATAGACTACATGGTACTATATTGAACTGTAGACTACATGTTACTATATTGAACTATAGACTACATGTTACTATGTTGAACTGTAGACTACATGGTACTATATTGAACTATAGACTACATGTTATTATATTGAACTATAGACTACATGGTACTATATTGAACTGTAGACTACATGTTACTATATTGAACTATAGACTAAATGGTACTATGTTAAACTGTAGACTACATGGTACTATATTGAACTGTAGACTACATATTACTATATTGAACTATAGACTACATGGTACTATGTTGAACTGTAGACTACATGGTACTATGTTGAACTGTAGACTACATGGTACTATATTGAACTGTAGACTACATGTTATTATATTGAACTATAGACTACATGTTACTATGTTAAACTGTAGACTACATGGTACTATATTGAACTATAGACTACATGTTATTATATTGAACTATAGACTACATGGTACTATATTGAACTGTAGACTACATGTTACTATATTGAACTATAGACTACATGTTACTATGTTGAACTGTAGACTACATGATACTATATTGAACTATAGACTACATGTTATTATATTGAACTATAGACTACATGGTACTATATTGAACTGTAGACTACATGTTACTATATTGAACTATAGACTACATGTTACTATGTTGAACTGTAGACTACATGGTACTATATTGAACTGTAGACTACATGGTACTATGTTGAACTATAGACTACATGTTACTATGTTGAACTGTAGACTACATGGTACTATATTGAACTATAGACTACATGGTACTATATTGAACTGTAGACTACATGTTACTATATTGAACTATAGACTACATGTTACTATGTTGAACTGTAGACTACATGGTACTATATTGAACTATAGACTACATGTTATTATATTGAACTATAGACTACATGGTACTATATTGAACTGTAGACTACATGGTACTATGTTGAACTATAGACTATATGGTACTATGTTGAACTATAGACTACATGTTATTATGTTGAACTGTAGACTACATGGTACTATGTTGAACTATAGACTACATGTTATTATATTGAACTATAGACTACATGGTACTATATTGAACTGTAGACTACATGTTATTATGTTGAACTGTAGACTACATGGTACTATGTTGAACTATAGACTACATGGTACTATATTGAACTGTAGACTATATGGTACTATATTGAACTGTAGACTACATGTTATTATGTTGAACTGTAGACTACATGGTACTATGTTGAACTATAGACTACATGGTACTATGTTGAACTATAGACTACATGGTACTATATTGAACTATAGACTACATGGTACTATGTTGAACTGTAGACTACATGGTACTATATTGAACTGTAGACTACATGTTACTATATTGAACTATAGACTACATGGTACTATGTTGAACTGTAGACTACATGGTACTATGTTGAACTGTAGACTACATGGTACTATATTGAACTGTAGACTACATGTTATTATATTGAACTATAGACTACATGTTACTATGTTAAACTGTAGACTACATGGTACTATATTGAACTATAGACTACATGTTATTATATTGAACTATAGACTACATGGTACTATATTGAACTGTAGACTACATGTTACTATATTGAACTATAGACTACATGTTACTATGTTGAACTGTAGACTACATGGTACTATATTGAACTATAGACTACATGTTATTATATTGAACTATAGACTACATGGTACTATATTGAACTGTAGACTACATGTTACTATATTGAACTGTAGACTACATGGTACTATATTGAACTGTAGACTACATGGTACTATGTTGAACTATAGACTACATGGTACTATGTTGAACTATAGACTACATGGTACTATATTGAACTATAGACTACATGGTACTATGTTGAACTGTAGACTACATGGTACTATATTGAACTGTAGACTACATGTTACTATATTGAACTATAGACTACATGGTACTATGTTGAACTGTAGACTACATGGTACTATGTTGAACTGTAGACTACATGGTACTATATTGAACTGTAGACTACATGTTATTATATTGAACTATAGACTACATGTTACTATGTTAAACTGTAGACTACATGGTACTATATTGAACTATAGAAAACATGTTACTATGTTGAACTGTAGACTACATGGTACTATATTGAACTGTAGCCTACATGGTACTATGTTGAACTATAGACTACATGTTACTATGTTACGTTATTTAGCAGACGTATCAGAGCGACTTACAAATTGGTGCATTCACCTTATGATATCCAGTGGAACAACCACTTTACAATAGTACATCTGTATCTTTTTTTTTGGGGGGGTTAGAAGGATTACTTTATCCTATCCCAGGTATTCCTTAAAGAGGTGGGGTTTCAGGTGTCTACGGAAGGTGGTGATTGACTCCGCTGTCCTGGCGTCGTGGGGGAGCTTGTTCCACCATTGGGGTGCCAGAGCAGCGAACAGTTTTGACTGGGCTGAGCGGGAACTGTGCTTCCGCAGAGGTAGGGAGGCGAGCAGGCCAAAGGTGGATGAACACAGTGCCCTTCTTTGGGTGTAGGGACTGATCAGAGCCTGAAGGTACGGAGGTGCCGTTCCCCTCACAGCTCCGTAGGCAAGCACCATGGTCTTGTAGCAGATGCGAGCTTCAACTGGAAGCCAGTGGAGTGTGCGGAGGAGCGGGATGACGTGAGAGAACTTGGGAAGGCTGAACACCAGACGGGCTGCGGTGTTCTGGATGAGTTGTAGGGGTTTGATGGCACAGGCAGGGAGCCCAGCCAACAGCGAGTTGAAGTAATCCAGACGGGAGATGACAAGTGCCTGGATTAGGACCTGCGCCGCTTCCTGTGTAAGGCAGGGTCGTACTCTGCGAATGTTGTAGAGCATGAACCTACAGGATCGGATCACCGCCTTGATGTTAGCGGAGAACGACAGGGTGTTGTCCAGGGTCACGCCAAGGTTCTTAGCACTCTGGGAGGAGGACACAATGGAGTTGTTAACCGTGATGGCGAGATCATGGAACGGGCAGTCCTTCCCCGGGAGGAAGAGCAGCTCCGTCTTGCCGAGGTTCAGCTTGAGGTGGTGATCCGTCATCCACACTGCTATGTCTGCCAGACATGCAGAGATGCGATTCGCCACCTGGTTATCATGTTACTATGTTGAACTGTAGACTACATGGTACTATGTTGAACTATAGACTACATGGTACTATATTGAACTATAGACTACATGGTACTATGTTGAATTATAGACTACATGTTATTATGTTGAACTATAGACTACATGGTACTATGTTGAACTGTAGACGACATGGTACTATGTTGAACTATAGACTACATGTTATTATGTTGAACTATAGACTACATGGTACTATATTGAACTGTAGACTACATGTTACTATATTGAACTATAGACTACATGGTACTATGTTGAACTGTAGACTACATGTTATTATGTTGAACTGTAGACTACATGGTACTATGTTGAACTGTAGAGTACATGTTATTATGTTGAACTATAGACTACATGGTACTATGTTGAACTGTAGACTACATGTTATTATGTTGAACTGTAGACTACATGTTATTATGTTGAACTGTAGACTACATGGTACTATATTGAACTATAGACTACATGGTACTATGTTGAACTATAGACTACATGGTACTATGTTGAACTGTAGACTACATGTTATTATGTTGAACTGTAGACTACATGTTATTATGTTGAACTGTAGACTACATGTTACTATATTGAACTATAGACTACATGTTATTATATTGAACTATAGACTACATGGTACTATATTGAACTGTAGACTACATGTTACTATATTGAACTATAGACTACATGGTACTATGTTGAACTATAGACTACATGGTACTATGTTGAACTATAGACTACATGGTACTATATTGAACTATAGACTACATGGTACTATGTTGAACTATAGACTACATGGTACTATGTTGAACTGTAGACTACATGGTACTATATTGAACTGTAGACTACATGTTATTATATTGAACTATAGACTACATGTTACTATGTTAAACTGTAGACTACATGGTACTATATTGAACTATAGACTACATGTTATTATATTGAACTATAGACTACATGGTACTATATTGAACTGTAGACTACATGTTACTATATTGAACTATAGACTACATGTTACTATGTTGAACTGTAGACTACATGGTACTATATTGAACTATAGACTACATGTTATTATATTGAACTATAGACTACATGGTACTATATTGAACTGTAGCCTACATGGTACTATGTTGAACTATAGACTACATGTTACTATGTTGAACTATAGACTACATGTTATTATGTTGAACTGTAGACTATATGGTACTATGTTGAACTGTAGCGTTCAGGTCACATCTAATTCACCATGGCCTATTCCAACTGAAGTGGTTTTAGTCTATAGCAAAATGAAAACAGAATAATCTGAGATTGTTTCTTAGGGTCAGTGAACTCTACTCACGTAGTTTGACCTACAGCATTAGGGTGACATGTCATTTCATTTTGGCCTGTAGAAGTTGACTGAAAGTTTGTGTTGCATGTTGAATGAAGAGTAGAATAACGTCCAGCTAGGTCGTCCAGCCCTGGTGATCTCATAGGTCTCATACCACAGCAGAAACAGCAGCTCTACAGCTGGGGTTGTGTGTGTGTGTGTGTGTTTGTGTTTGTGTGTGTGTGTGTGTGTGTGTGTGTGTGTGTGTGTGTGTGTGTGTGTGTGTGTGTGTGTGTGTGTGTGTGTGTGTGTGTGCAGCAGCAGTGCTCTGCCTACCAGTAGCAGTTCATGCGAGGTCAGGCAGCTTGCGGCGCCCAGGGAAATGAGACCGTCTTGGCTCAGACACAGTCTGTGTCCCAAATGGCCACTTATTCCCTATTTAGTGCATAGGGCCCAGGGTTCCATTTGGAATGCAGACTCTAGTCTTCTGGGAGCAGCTCATATCCACAGTGTTGCTGAGCATGTGTCTGACAGCACACCCGGGTTCAGATAGTATTCAAACATCTTTCAAGTACGTTGAGCGTTTGCGTTAGCCTTCCTGGAGCGCCAGTTTACACCTTTGAGACTATTCTCTTGTTTCCTTTCTGCCAGGCAAACTCAATCAAACCCAGATAAAATATTTGAAATGATTTTCAAGAATACCTGAACCCAGGTCTGTCTTGGAAACCATCTTCGTTATTAGAGCAAGATTTAAATATAACATTTCAGGAAGCAGAAGAAAAAAAACACATAAGTGAGTACATATATACATTCACACACATGGTTTTGAATGAAAAATGAATCTGATATAACTTTAATAAACCGTGCTGGCTGTACTATATGAGAGTTATGCTGTCTGGTGTTCTTCTAGTGGGGCTGATGGGTTGTCAGCACGACTCATTTTGATCAAGTTACACTGACATGTTGGACCTGAGTAAACAACGTGTCGGCCAAATACTTCTGGAGACAAGACCAACAAGACAGTATATCAGGGTGAATTTAATCTCAGCAACCAGAACTAAGTCTTGAACTCAGTACCAAAGATGGCCCCCTATTCCCTACATAGTACACAACATCTGTCCAGAGCTCTATGGGCCCTATATAGTTAATACCCTGACCCCATCTCCTAGGTCAATAACTACTACTGACCCTGACCCCATCTCCTAGGTCAATAACTACTACTGACCCTGACCCCATCTCCTAGGTCAATAACTACTACTGACTGACCCTGACCCCATCTCCTAGGTCAATAACTACTACTGACCCTGACCCCATCTCCTAGGTCAATAACTACTACTGACCCTGACCCCATCTCCTAGGTCAATAACTACTACTGACCCTGACCCCATCTCCTAGGTCAATAACTACTACTGACCCTGACCCCATCTCCTAGGTCAATAACTACTACTGACCCTGACCCCATCTCCTAGGTCAATAACTACTACTGACCCTGACCCTGACCCCATCTCCTAGGTCAATAACTACTACTGACCCTGACCCCATCTCCTAGGTCAATAACTACTACTGACCCTGACCCCATCTCCTAGGTCAATAACTACTACTGCTGACCCTGACCCCATCTCCTAGGTCAATAACTACTACTGCTGACCCTGACCCCATCTCCTAGGTCAATAACTACTACTGACCCTGACTCCATCTCCTAGGTCAATAACTACTACTGACCCTGACCCCATCTCCTAGGTCAATAACTACTACTGACCCTGACCCCATCTCCTAGGTCAATAACTACTACTGACCCTGACCCCATCTCCTAGGTCAATAACTACTACTGACCCTGACCCCATCTCCTAGGTCAATAACTACTACTGACCCACCTGACCCCATCTCCTAGGTCAATAACTACTACTGACCCTGACCCCATCTCCTAGGTCAATAACTACTACTGACCCTGACCCCATCTCCTAGGTCAATAACTACTACTGACCCTGACCCTGACCCCATCTCCTAGGTCAATAACTACTACTGACCCTGACCCCATCTCCTAGGTCAATAACTACTACTGACCCTGACCCCATCTCCTAGGTCAATAACTACTACTGACCCTGACCCCATCTCCTAGGTCAATAACTACTACTGACCCTGACCCCATCTCCTAGGTCAATAACTACTACTGACCCTGACCCCATCTCCTAGGTCAATAACTACTACTGACCCTGACCCCATCTCCTAGGTCAATAACTACTACTGACCCTGACCCCATCTCCTAGGTCAATAACTACTACTGACCCTGACCCCATCTCCTAGGTCAATAACTACTACTGACCCTGACCCTGACCCCATCTCCTAGGTCAATAACTACTACTGACCCTGACCCCATCTCCTAGGTCAATAACTACTACTGACCCTGACCCCATCTCCTAGGTCAATAACTACTACTGACCCTGACCCCATCTCCTAGGTCAATAACTACTACTGACCCTGACCCTGACCCCATCTCCTAGGTCAATAACTACTACTGACCCTGACCCTGACCCCATCTCCTAGGTCAATAACTACTACTGACCTGACCCTGACCCCATCTCCTAGGTCAATAACTACTACTGACCCTGACCCCATCTCCTAGGTCAATAACTACTACTGACCCTGACCCCATCTCCTAGGTCAATAACTACTACTGACCCTGACCCCATCTCCTAGGTCAATAACTACTACTCTGACCCTGACCCCATCTCCTAGGTCAATAACTACTACTGACCCTGACCCTGACCCCATCTCCTAGGTCAATAACTACTACGCTGACCCTGACCCCATCTCCTAGGTCAATAACTACTACTGACCCTGACCCTGACCCCATCTCCTAGGTCAATAACTACTACTGACCCTGACCCCATCTCCTAGGTCAATAACTCCTACTGACCCTGACCCTGACCCCATCTCCTAGGTCAATAACTCCTACTGACCCTGACCCTGACCCTGACCCCATCTCCTAGGTCAATAACTCCTACTTCAATAGGATCTGAGATGTGAAAACAGACACGGGGACAGTGCTGTACCAGACAAGAAGGAGCAGGGATCAGTAAGGAAGGGGTGTCATTGTGCTTTGACTGCCCATTAATTAAAACAAAGTATATGCTTCCCAGACCTTTTTGGATTCCATATCTTAACACCCATGCAGTGTAAGGCTAATTTCACCTTGGTACCGAGCCTAGCCAAATTATAGCCTTCACACTGTTACAACAGCTATGCTTACCGGCTGGAAAAAAGAATCATTAGGGACTTTCCAGCTATGATAGTGTGTGTGTCAGGGTTTTACTGTAGACCTGCAGAGCAGCTGACTACACACTGGATTCAGCCCCTCCCTGTGGTGTGGGTGGTGTGTGTGTGTGTGTGTGTGTGTGTGTGTGTGTGTGTGTGTGTGTGTGTGTGTGTCCTTGTATCCTTTCCTTGTGGCTCCATGGGAGTGTTAAGAGCGCTTAGCCAAAGCCTGAGTCACTGCTCCATGCTATTATCCTAACCCGGGCATGCTTGGCTAGAGCCTCAGGGCTGGAGAAAGATCCACATACTGTAATGAAGAGTCTATGACATACTGCACTGAAGAGTCTATGTCATACTGTACTGAAGAGTCTATGGCATACTGCACTGAAGAGTCTATGGCATACTGTACTGAAGAGTCTATGTCTATGACATACTGTACTGAAGAGTCTATGTCTATGGCATACTGTACTGAAGAGTCTATGTCTATGAAATACTGTACTGAAGAGTCTATGTCTATGACATACTGTACTGAAGAGTCTATGTCTATGACATACTGTACTGAAGAGTCTATGTCTATGACATACTGTACTGAAGAGTCTATGACATACTGTACTGATGGTGGAACAAGCTCCCTCACGACGCCAGGACAGCGGAGTCAATCACCACCTTCCGGAGACACCTGAAACCCCACCTCTTTAAGGAATACCTGGGATAGGATAAAGTAATCCTTCTAACCCCCCCCTTAAAAGATTTAGATGCACTATTGTAAAGTGGTTGTTCCACTGGATATTATAAGGTGAATGCACCAATTTGTAAGTCGCTCTGGATAAGAGCGTCTGCTAAATGACTTAAATGTAAATGTAAGAGTCTATGGCATACTGTACTGAAGAGTCTATGACATACTGCACTGAAGAGTCTATGTCATACTGTACTGAAGAGTCTATTTCATACTCCACTGAAGAGTCTATGGCATACTGTACTGAAGAGTCTATGACATACTGTACTGAAGAGTCTATGACATACTGTACTGAAGAGTCTATGGCATACTGTACTGAAGAGTCTATGACATACTGTACTGAAAAGTCTATGATATACTGTACTGAAGAGTCTATTTCATACTGCACTGAAGAGTCTATGACATACTGTACTGAAGAGTCTATGACATACTGCACTGAAGAGTCTATGTCATACTGTACTGAAGAGTCTATTTCATACTGCACTGAAGAGTCTATGACATACTGTACTGAAGAGTCTATGTCAATGGCATACTGTACTGAAGAGTCTATGACATACTGTACTGAAGAGTCTATTTAATACTGTACTGAAGAGTCTATGACATACTGTACTAAAGAGTCTATTTCATACTGTACTGAAGAGTCTATGTCATACTGTACTGAAGAGTCTATGTCATACTGTACTGAAGAGTCTATGGCATAAAGTATGCCATAGACTCTTCAGTACAGTATGCCATAGACTCTTCAATACAGTATGTCATAGACTCTTCAGTGCAGTATGTCATAGACATAGACTCTTCAGTACATAGTATATTTTCAATCTATATTTTCAAAAGGATGTGAGTCTCGTGTTAATATTTCACAAACACTTGATTTACAGTGTATTCAGAAAGTATTCAGACCCCTTAACTTTACAACATTTTGATACATTACAGCCTTATTATAAAATTGATTAAATACATAAAAATTGTCATCAATCTACACACAATACCCCATAATGACATCCCAATACCCCATAATGACATCACAATACCCCATAATGACATCACAATACCCCATAATGGCATCGCAATACCCCACAATGACATCACAATACCCCACAATGACATCACAATACCCAATAATGACATCACAATACCCCATAATGACATCCCAATACCCAACAATGACATCACAATACCCCATAATGAAATCACAATACCCCACAATGACAAAGCAAGAACAGGTTGTTATACATTTTAGCAAATGTATTAAAAATATGAAACAGAAATACCTTATTTGCATAAGTATTCAGTCCCTTTGCTATGATACTTGAAATTGAGCTCAGGTGCATCCTGTTTCCATTGATCATCCTTGAGATGTTTCTACAACTTGATTGGAGTCCACCTGTGGTAAATTCAATTGATTGGACATGAGTTGGAAAGGCACAAACCTGTCTATATAAGGTCCCACAGTTGACAGTGCATATCAGAGCAAAAGCCAAGCCATAAGGTCTAAGGAATTGTCCGTAGAGCTCCGAGACAGTATATCTTTAGTCACAAACCATAGACAAGTCAGTTGTATAATGCAGTAGTGTATTCCAGACAGTCTGTGTTCATTCCCCCTTCAAATGTATCACGTGTTATTCATGTGTCATGGGAATATTACTGTATCCTGCTGCTCCTAAGAGAGCTGACTTTGATTAAATTGTGCAAAGCTTCTCTGCGTCTATCGATAATGCTACCATATGGGTGTGTTGCGAAGGATCTGCTACCTCCTCCTGTGAATCAGTCTCAGAGAATCTGCGTCCTGAATGGCACCTCATTCCCTATTCTCTTCAGGGCCCATAGGGCTCTGGTCAAAAGTAGTGCCCTATTTAGGGAAACAGGGTGCCATTTGGGACATAGGCAACGTCTCAGAGATGATTAAGACCTAAGTATCCAAGCGTGCGGCCCTGTCCCCTCCCGTCTCCACTGTTCAATAGCATTAGGAACTGGAGAACCAAGAGAGAGAAAGATGGAGGAATTGGTGTTTAATTGAGTTAATAATAACTTCTGGATGTCATAGCTATTAACCTTGAAATAATGTCGCATTTGAATTAGAGTAATCTGATCGAGCCAGCCTGTCTCTCTCTCTCTCTCTCTCTCCGTCGAACCGTCTGGTTTCACAGCGCCTCAGAATGGAAAAGGGCGAAACAACCGCTGGTTTTAATTGGCTGGTTCTCTCTGTTTGTCACCATCTAGCGTAACCCTTAGATCTTCCCCTCTACGTCGTGGGTGTAACGGCTGTCGTATAGAGGGGACCATCTTACTAGGGTCAAGACGTGACAGTGGGCTTCAAAGTGCCAGCAGTGGAAGTGATTTAAAACAAGGAAGTGAATTTGAGCCGATCTGAAAAGCACGCGTCTTATAAATAGTTTTCGCAGATAAACTTTATAGGCCTGAAATCAGAATCGATTGGTCTTCCCAAAAAATAATATGGTCAATGTGATAGAACATTTATTTTGATTGGTGATTTTCAAAATGTTTCAAAGTCCCATCTAACAAGCGGCACTGGCCTAGCTGCATTGCTTGCTGTTTGGGGTTTTATTCTGGGTTCTGTATAGCACTTTGTGACATCGGCTGATGTAAAAAGGGCTTTATACATACATCTGATTGATTGATTGATTGATGTGCATGCTAACAAGCAAGCTACGTAGTGCTACGCATCAACAGCCATTGTCAGCCAGTCTAGTAGAGGTTGGAAGCCATGGTGAGCTTCGATGGGTCACTCGTGTCGTGATATCGCGTAGGATTTGCATAAAGTTCAGCTTTCCCCAACTTAAGTCCCGCCCTGTTCAGCTCTCTTGCCCATGGTCCCATCGCTCAACAGTCCCCCTGCCCACTCCGCTTCTCTCGCTTTCCTTTCATTGAAAGTGAATGGCTTCCGATGTTTCACAGCGCAATGCGGCTGTGTAGAATGGCGCCCGGAGGAGATGGCTGTTGTTTTACGGGCTCCTAACCAACTGTGCTATTTTGTTTGTTATTTCACTTTGTTTGTAATTTTGTACCTAAAGTGTGCTGCTACCATCTCTTATGACCTAAAAGAGCTTCTGGACATCAGAACAGCGATTACTCACCCCGTACTGGACGAAGATTGTTTTAGTCCGACGCGAAGGATATACCAGGCCCAAATCCCCGTCATTCACGTGAAGAAAAGGCGGAGATACAGAGGGAGAAGGTCGGGGTGCCTTGTTAGGATTCGTAGGCGAGTGAGTAAATCACCACTACCATTGGTTCTATTGGCCAATCACTGGAGAATAAACTGGATGATCTATGGTCGAGACTATCCTACCAACTGGATGTTAAAAACTGTAATATCTTATGTTTCACGGTTAATATAGAGCTGGCTGGGTTTTCCGTGCATCAGCAGGACAGAGCAGCTACGTACGTCTGGTAAGATGAGGGGTGGGGGTCTGTGTCTATTTGTCAATAACTGCTATTGAGCGATGTCTAATATTAAAGAAGTCTTGAGGTATTGCTCGACTCATGATAAGCTGTAGACCACACTATCTACCAAGAGTGTTCTCATCTATATTATTCGTAGCCGTCTATTTACCACCACAAACCGATGCTGACACTAAGACTACACTCAACGAGCTGTTTAAGGCCATAAGCAAACAAGAAAATGCTCATCCAGAAGCGGTTCTCCTAGTGGCCAGGGACTTTAATGCAGGAAAACTTAAATCAGTTCTCCCTCATTTCTACCAGTATGTCACAAGTGCAACCAGAGGAAAAATAAACTCTAGACCACCTTTACTCCAAACACAGAGAAGCATACAAAGCTCTCCCTCGCCTTCCATTTGGCAAATCTGACCGTAATTATATCCTCCTGATTCCTGCTTACAAGCAAAAACTAAAGCAAGAAGTACCAGTGACTTGCTCAATATGGAAGGGGTCAGGTGACGCAGATGCTACGCTACAGGACTGGTTTGCAGACTGGAATATATGCCGTGATTCATCCAATGGCATTGAGGAGTATACCCCTACCTACCTCGACTAACCTGTACCCCTACCTACCTCGACTAACCTGTACCCCTACCTACCCCGACTAACCTGTACCCCTACCTACCTCAACTAACCTGTACCCCTACCTACCTCGACTAACCTGTACCCCTACCTACCCCGAATAACCTGTACCCCTACCTACCTCTACTAACCTGTACCCCTACCTACCTCGACTAACCTGTACCCCTACCTACCTCGACTAACCTGTACCCCTACCTACCTCGACTAACCTGTACCTCTACCTACCTCGACTAACCTGTACCCCTGTACCTACCTCAACTAACCTGTACCCCTACCTACCTCGACTAACCTGTACCCCCCACTTGCCACATTGACTCTGTACCGGTACCCCCTGTATATAGCTCCACATTGACTCAGTACCGGACTGCTTGTATATAGCCTCCACATTGACTCTGTACCGGTACCCCCTGTATATAGCTCCACATTGACTCTGTACCAGTACCCCTTGTATATAGCCTTGTTATTGTTATGTACTTTTATGATGTTACTTTTTATTACATTTTTTACTTTAGTTTATTTCATAAATAGTTTCTTAACTCTATTCACGGTAAGATCTACACCTGTTGTATTCGACGCATGTGACAAATAAAATTGTTATTTGATTTGTATAGTGTGAACGCACCGTAATACAACCCCAGCAGGGTCACTACCTCTCCCACCTCGATTTTAACCACACACATTTTAAGTTGGACTTGGAAGCACAGTGTTACCAGGCTCTATATGCTGTAGCAGTTGAGCCTGGGGACGATGTTAGAATTACAGTAAAGACAGCTAAATAATGTTCATTTATTTCCAGCATCGGTGGGTCATATATTTTTTTATATCTTGAGCTGATTGGAGTGGAGGAAGGTACTTGGAGTGGAGGACGAGAGAGAGAAGTGGAGAGGAGGAGGATGAGAGAGAGAGAGAGAGAGAGAGAAGTGGAGAGGAGGAGGAAAGATAGAGGAGAGGAGGAGAGAGAGATGGAGAGGAGGTGGAGGAGGAGAGAGAGAGAGAGAAGTGGAGAGGAGGAGGAAAGAGAGATGAGGAGAGGAGAAGGAGAGAGATAGAGAGGACTGGAGATGAGGAGTGTCTGGTTAGTGTGGTTTCTCAGTCAGCCCACTCAGCAGTCCAGGATCCATGTGATACGTGTTAAAAGGCTGCCTGCCTGCTGCTGTATTTATGGACACGTTCCCCCGTCGCTCTTCCTCTACCCTGGCCAATTCATCTCTCAGCTAAGCTTCAGCACAGATCATTGTGGCTGCAGAGAAGAATGAATGGGAGGTGCCCTCTCGTCTCCTCTCCTCTCCTCTCCTCTCTTTTTTTTTTTCCTCTCCTCTCCTCTCCTCTCATTGCGTGTCTTCTCATTACTGCAGTAATCATCTTGGTTAGAGTTAAACGGATTAACCATCTTCCTGAGGCCACAAAGTTAAGTCACCTAGCTAACCCTCTAGACTGCTCTAAGGCTGTATCCTAATGGTTAAGTCATGTAGCTAACCCTCTAGACTGCTCTAAGGCTTCGTCCCAAAGGTTAAGTCATCTAGCTAACCCTCTAGACTGCTCTAAGGCTGTATCCTAAAGGTTAAGTCACCTAGCTAAACCTCTCTGGACTGCTCTAAGGCTGTATCCTAAAGGTTAAGTCATCTAGCTAAACCTCTCTGGACTGCTCTAAGGCTGTATCCTAAAGGTTAAGTCATCTAGCTAAACCTCTAGACTGCTCTAAGGCTGTATCCTAAAGGTTAAGTCACCTAGCTAACCCTCTCTAGACTGCTCTAAGGCTGTATCCTAAAGGTTAAGTCATCTAGCTAACCCTCTAGACTGCTCTAAGGCTGTATCCTAATGGTTAAGTCACCTAGCTAACCCTCTAGACTGCTCTAAGGCTGTATCCTAAAGGTTAAGTCATCTAGCTAACCCTCTAGACTGCTCTAAGGCTGTATCCTAAAGGTTAAGTCACCTAGCTAACCCTCTAGACTGCTCTAAGGCTGTATCCTAAAGGTAAAGTCACCTAGTTAACCCTCTAGACTGCTTTAAAGCTGTATCCTAAAGGTTAAGTCATCTAGCTAACCCTCTAGACTGCTCTAAGGCTGTATCCTAAAGGTTAAGTCATCTAGCTAACCCTCTAGACTGCTCTAAGGCTGTATCCAAAAGGTTAAGTCATCTAGCTAACCCTCTAAACTGCTCTAAGGCTGTATCCTAATGGTTAAGTCACCTAGCTAACCCTCTAGACTGCTCTAAGGCTGTATCCTAAAGGTTAAGTCACCTAGCTAACCCTCTAGACTGCTTTAAGGCTGTATCCTAAAGGTTAAGTCATCTAGCTAACCCTCTCTAGACTGCTCTAAGACTGTATCCTAAAGGTTAAGTCACCTAGCTAACCCTCTAGACTGCTCTAAGGCTGTATCCTAAAGGTTAAGTCATCTAGCTAACCCTCTAGACTGCTCTAAGGCTTCGTCCCAAAGGTTAAGTCATCTAGCTAACCCTCGCTAGACTGCTTTAAGGCTGTATCCTAAAGGTTAAGTAATGTAGCTAACCCTCTAGACTGCTCTAAGGCTTCGTCCCAAAGGTTAAGTCATCTAGCTAACCCTCTAGACTGCTCTAAGGCTGTATCCTAAAGGTTAAGTCATCTAGCTAACCCTCTAGACTGCTCTAAGGCTGTATCCTAAAGGTTAAGTCATCTAGCTAACCCTCTAGACTGCTCTAAGGCTGTATCCTAAAGGTTAAGTCATGTAACCTAACCCTCTAGACTGCTCTAAGGCTTCATCCCAAAGGTTAAGTCATCTAGCTAACCCTCTAGACTGCTCTAAGGCTGTATCCTAAAGGTTAAGTCATCTAGCTAACCCTCTAGACTGCTCTAAGGCTGTATCCTAAAGGTTAAGTCACCTAGCTAACCCTCTAGACTGCTCTAAGGCTGTATCCTAAAGGTTAAGTCATCTAGCTAACCCTCTAGACTGCTCTAAGGCTGTATCCTAAAGGTTAAGTCACCTAGCTAACCCTCTCTAGACTGCTCTAAGGCTGTATCCTAATGGTTAAGTCACCTAGCTAACCCTCTAGACTGCTCTAAGGCTTCGTCCCAAAGGTTAAGTCACCTAGCTAACCCTCTAGACTGCTCTAAGGCTTCGTCCCAAAGGTTAAGTCATCTAGCTAACCCTCTAGACTGCTCTAAGGCTATATCCTAAAGGTTAAGTCATCTAGCTAACCCTCTAGACTGCTCTAAGGCTGTATCCTAAAGGTTAAGTCACCTAGCTAATCCTCTAGACTGCTCGAAGGCTGTATCCTAATGGTTAAGTCATCTAGCTAACCCTCTAGACTGCTCTAAGGCTGTATCCTAAAGGTTAAGTCACCTAGCTAATCCTCTAGACTGCTCTAAGCCTGTATCCTAAAGGTTAAGTCATCTAGCTAACCCTCTAGACTGCTCTAAGGCTGTATCCTAATGGTTAAGTCACCTAGCTAACCCTCTAGACTGCTCTAAGGCTGTATCCTAAAGGTTAAGTCATCTAGCTAACCCTCTAGACTGCTCTAAGGCTGTATCCTAAAGGTTAAGTCACCTAGCTAACCCTCTAGACTGCTCTAAGGCTGTATCCTAAAGGTAAAGTCACCTAGCTAACCCTCTAGACTGCTTTAAAGCTGTATCCTAAAGGTTAAGTCATCTAGCTAACCCTCTAGACTGCTCTAAGGCTGTATCCAAAAGGTTAAGTCATCTAGCTAACCCTCTAAACTGCTCTAAGGCTGTATCCTAATGGTTAAGTCACCTAGCTAACCCTCTAGACTGCTCTAAGGCTGTATCCTAAAGGTTAAGTCACCTAGCTAACCCTCTAGACTGCTTTAAGGCTGTATCCTAAAGGTTAAGTCATCTAGCTAACCCTCTCTAGACTGCTCTAAGACTGTATCCTAAAGGTTAAGTCACCTAGCTAACCCTCTAGACTGCTCTAAGGCTGTATCCTAAAGGTTAAGTCATCTAGCTAACCCTCTAGACTGCTCTAAGGCTGTATCCTAAAGGTTAAGTCACCTAGCTAACCCTCTAGACTGCTCTAAGGCTGTATCCTAAAGGTAAAGTCACCTAGCTAACCCTCTAGACTGCTTTAAAGCTGTATCCTAAAGGTTAAGTCATCTAGCTAACCCTCTAGACTGCTCTAAGGCTGTATCCTAAAGGTTAAGTCATCTAGCTAACCCTCTAGACTGCTCTAAGGCTGTATCCAAAAGGTTAAGTCATCTAGCTAACCCTCTAAACTGCTCTAAGGCTGTATCCTAATGGTTAAGTCACCTAGCTAACCCTCTAGACTGCTCTAAGGCTGTATCCTAAAGGTTAAGTCACCTAGCTAACCCTCTAGACTGCTTTAAGGCTGTATCCTAAAGGTTAAGTCATCTAGCTAACCCTCTCTAGACTGCTCTAAGACTGTATCCTAAAGGTTAAGTCACCTAGCTAACCCTCTAGACTGCTCTAAGGCTGTATCCTAAAGGTTAAGTCATCTAGCTAACCCTCTAGACTGCTCTAAGGCTTCGTCCCAAAGGTTAAGTCATCTAGCTAACCCTCGCTAGACTGCTTTAAGGCTGTATCCTAAAGGTTAAGTAATGTAGCTAACCCTCTAGACTGCTCTAAGGCTTCGTCCCAAAGGTTAAGTCATCTAGCTAACCCTCTAGACTGCTCTAAGGCTGTATCCTAAAGGCTAAGTCATCTAGCTAACCCTCTAGACTGCTCTAAGGCTGTATCCTAAAGGTTAAGTCATCTAGCTAACCCTCTAGACTGCTCTAAGGCTGTATCCTAAAGGTTAAGTCACCTAGCTAACCCTCTAGACTGCTCTAAGGCTTCGTCCCAAAGGTTAAGTCATCTAGCTAACCCTCTAGACTGCTCTAAGGCTATATCCTAAAGGTTAAGTCATCTAGCTAACCCTCTAGACTGCTCTAAGGCTGTATCCTAAAGGTTAAGTCACCTAGCTAATCCTCTAGACTGCTCGAAGGCTGTATCCTAATGGTTAAGTCATCTAGCTAACCCTCTAGACTGCTCTAAGGCTGTATCCTAAAGGTTAAGTCACCTAGCTAATCCTCTAGACTGCTCTAAGCCTGTATCCTAAAGGTTAAGTCATCTAGCTAACCCTCTAGACTGCTCTAAGGCTGTATCCTAAAGGTTAAGTCATCTAGCTAACCCTCTAGACTGCTTTAAGGCTGTATCCTAAAGGTTAAGTCATCTAGCTAATCCTCTAGACTGCTCTAAGGCTGTATCCTAAAGGTTAAGTCATCTAGCTAACCCTCTAAACTGCTCTAAGGCTGTATCCTAAAGGTTAAGTCACCTAGCTAACCCTCTCTAGACTGCGCTAAGGCTGTATCCTAATGGTTAAGTCACCTAGCTAACCCTCTCTAGACTGCGCTAAGGCTGTATCCTAATGGTTAAGTCATCCAGCTAACCCTCTAGACTGCTCTAAGGCTGTATCCTAATGGTTAAGTCATCTAGCTAACCCTCTAGACTGCTCTAAGGCTGTATCCTAAAGGTTAAGTCATCTAGCTAACCCTCTAGACTCCTCTAAGGCTGTATCCTAAAGGTTAAGTCACCTAGCTAACCCTCTCTGGACTGCTCTAAGGCTGTATCCTAAAGGTTAAGTCATCTAGCTAAACCTCTAGACTGCTCTAAGGCTGTATCCTAAAGGTTAAGTCACCTAGCTAACCCTCTCTAGACTGCTCTAAGGCTGTATCCTAAAGGTTAAGTCATCTAGCTAACCCTCTAGACTGCTCTAAGGCTGTATCCTAATGGTTAAGTCACCTAGCTAACCCTCTAGACTGCTCTAAGGCTGTATCCTAAAGGTTAAGTCATCTAGCTAACCCTCTAGACTGCTCTAAGGCTGTATCCTAAAGGTTAAGTCATCTAGCTAACCCTCTAGACTGCTCTAAGGCTGTATCCTAAAGGTTAAGTCATGTAACCTAACCCTCTAGACTGCTCTAAGGCTTCGTCCCAAAGGTTAAGTCATCTAGCTAACCCTCTAGACTGCTCTAAAGCTGTATCCTAAAGGTTAAGTCATCTAGCTAACCCTCTCTAGACTGCTCTAAAGCTGTATCCTGAAGGTTAAGTCATCTAGCTAACCCTCTAGACTGCTCTAAGGCTGTATCCTAAAGGTTAAGTCACCTAGCTAACCCTCTAGACTGCTCTAAGGCTGTATCCTAAAGGTTAAGTCATCTAGCTAACCCTCTAGACTGCTCTAAGGCTGTATCCTAAAGGTTAAGTCACCTAGCTAACCCTCTCTAGACTGCTCTAAGGCTGTATCCTAATGGTTAAGTCACCTAGCTAACCCTCTAGACTGCTCTAAGGCTTCGTCCCAAAGGTTAAGTCACCTAGCTAACCCTCTAGACTGCTCTAAGGCTTCGTCCCAAAGGTTAAGTCATCTAGCTAACCCTCTAGACTGCTCTAAGGCTATATCCTAAAGGTTAAGTCATCTAGCTAACCCTCTAGACTGCTCTAAGGCTGTATCCTAAAGGTTAAGTCACCTAGCTAATCCTCTAGACTGCTCGAAGGCTGTATCCTAATGGTTAAGTCATCTAGCTAACCCTCTAGACTGCTCTAAGGCTGTATCCTAAAGGTTAAGTCACCTAGCTAATCCTCTAGACTGCTCTAAGCCTGTATCCTAAAGGTTAAGTCATCTAGCTAACCCTCTAGACTGCTTTAAGGCTGTATCCTAAAGGTTAAGTCATCTAGCTAATCCTCTAGACTGCTCTAAGGCTGTATCCTAAAGGTTAAGTCATCTAGCTAACCCTCTAAACTGCTCTAAGGCTGTATCCTAAAGGTTAAGTCACCTAGCTAACCCTCTCTAGACTGCGCTAAGGCTGTATCCTAATGGTTAAGTCACCTAGCTAACCCTCTCTAGACTGCGCTAAGGCTGTATCCTAATGGTTAAGTCATCCAGCTAACCCTCTAGACTGCTCTAAGGCTGTATCCTAATGGTTAAGTCATCTAGCTAACCCTCTAGACTGCTCTAAGACTGTATCCTAAAGGTTAAGTCACCTAGCTAACCCTCTAGACTGCTCTAAGGCTGTATCCTAAAGGTTAAGTCATCTAGCTAACCCTCTAGACTGCTCTAAGGCTTCGTCCCAAAGGTTAAGTCATCTAGCTAACCCTCGCTAGACTGCTTTAAGGCTGTATCCTAAAGGTTAAGTAATGTAGCTAACCCTCTAGACTGCTCTAAGGCTTCGTCCCAAAGGTTAAGTCATCTAGCTAACCCTCTAGACTGCTCTAAGGCTGTATCCTAAAGGTTAAGTCATCTTGCTAACCCTCTAGACTGCTCTAAGGCTGTATCCTTAAGGTTAAGTCATCTAGCTAACCCTCTAGACTGCTCTAAGGCTGTATCCTAAAGGTTAAGTCATGTAACCTAACCCTCTAGACTGCTCTAAGGCTGTATCCTAAAGGTTAAGTCACCTAGCTAACCCTCTAGACTGCTCTAAGGCTGTATCCTAAAGGTTAAGTCATCTATCTAACCCTCTAGACTGCTCTAAGGCTGTATCCTAAAGGTTAAGTCACCTAGCTAACCCTCTCTAGACTGCTCTAAGGCTGTATCCTAATGGTTAAGTCACCTAGCTAACCCTCTAGACTGCTCTAAGGCTTCGTCCCAAAGGTTAAGTCACCTAGCTAACCCTCTAGACTGCTCTAAGGCTTCGTCCCAAAGGTTAAGTCATCTAGCTAATCCTCTAGACTGCTCTAAGGCTGTATGCTAAAGGTTAAGTCGTCTAGCTAACCCTCTAGACTGCTCTAAGGTTGTATCCTAAAGGTTAAGTCACCTAGCTAACCCTCTCTAGACTGCGCTAAGGCTGTATCCTAATGTTTAAGTCACCTAGCTAACCCTCTCTAGACTGCGCTAAGGCTGTATCCTAATGGTTAAGTCATGTAGCTAACCCTCTAGACTGCTCTAAGGCTGTATCCTAATGGTTAAGTCATCTAGCTAACCCTCTAGACTGCTCTAAGGCTGTATCCTAAAGGTTAAGTCATCTAGCTAACCCTCTAGACTGCTCTAAGGCTGTATCCTAAAGGTTAAGTCATCTAGCTAACCCTCTAGACTGCTCTAAGGCTGTATCCTAAAGGTTAAGTCACCTAGCTAACCCTCTCTAGACTGCACTAAGGCTGTATCCTAATGGTTAAGTCATCTAGCTAACCCTCTCTAGACTGCTCTGAGGCTGTATCCTAATGGTTAAGTCATCTAGCTAACCCTCTAGACTGCTCTAAGGCTTCGCCCCAAAGGTTAAGTCATCTCGCTAACCCTCTCTAGACTGCTCTAAGGTTAGCGTCCTAAATGACACCCTATTTCCTTTATAGGGCACTACTGTTTACCAGGGCACATACTTTTCCCTGGTCAGAAGTAGTGCACTGTGTAGGGAATATAGTGCCGTTTGGGATGCACAATAAATGTCTGAACTGACACAGGGGAGGTAAGAGGAGAGGGCATTATTCAAACACTCAGGCCTGGACTTGATTGTGAAACAGTCAGTAAATTGTCCATAGTTCCTTTGTAGATTTATATCCAGATAAACATTCACTTCCCTTCACTCTGGCCTCTTCAGCTCTCAAATGTTCTCTCTCTTTGGCTGATTGTAAACAGCCCAGACGTGTGTGTGTGTGTGTGTGTCTGCGTGTGTGCGTGAATGCATGTGTGTGTGTGTGTGTGTGTGTGTGTGTGTGTGTGTGTGTGTGTGTGTGTGTGTGTGTGTGTGTGTGTGTGTGTGTGTGTGTGTGTGTGTGTGTGTGTGTGTGTGTGTGTGTGTGTGTGTGTGTGTGTGTGTGTATGTGTGTGTGAATGCATGTGTGTGTGTGTGTGTGTGTGTGTGTGTGTGTGTGTGTGTGTGTGTGTGTGTGTGTGTGTGTGTGTGTGTGTGTGCGTACGTATGTATGTACGTGTGTGTGTAAACCTAGACGTCTGGCTTGCCCTCCGCCTCTGACTTTGTTCATCTGTGGTCCAAGGCCCTGACCTCCTGACTGACAGACAGACAGACCAGATCTAGTCACTGAGTGATGGCCCACACACACACTGAGTGATTTCTCTGGGCCAGGTCAGAAGTAGTGGATATTCAATTTGGGACACAGACTCTGACTGCCTAGACCTGGAGGTGAGGGGGACACTGTCCAGACCAGACCAGACACAGCCTCTGACTGCTCTCCTGAGGCCTGGAGCTGAGGGGTTGAGGGGGGCTTGTCCTTTACATCCTGGCCTGGCTGGCCGGTGGGGGGCTTGTCCTTTACATCCTGGCCTGGCTGGCCGGTGGGGTGCTTGTCCTTTACATCCTGGCCTGGCTGGCCGGTGGGGGGCTTGTCCTTTACATCCTGGCCTGGCTGGCCGGTGGGGGGCTTGTCCTTTACATCCTGGCCTGGCTGGCCGGTGGGGGGCTTGTCCTTTACATCCTGGCCTGGCTGGCCGGTGGGGGGCTTGTCCTTTACATCCTGGCCTGGCTGGCTGGTGGGGGGCTTGTCCTTTACATCCTGGCCTGGCTGGCCGGTGGGGGGGCTTGTCCTTTACATCCTGGCCTTTACACCCCCCCATCCCCCCCCCCTCTCTCTCTCTCTCTCTGTGTGTGCGCTTGTGTTTGTCTCTCTCACTACAGGCTGTGAGGCCCTGTGGGTTCCTAATGGAATTCCTTGCATTGTTCTGGCAGGGCAGTTTATCAGAGGTTTAATAAAGGGTTGTCTGAGCATGCTGAAACAAAATACAAAAATATGGAATCCTTCCCAAATTGCACCCTATTCCCTATATGGAGCCTTATGGGCTTTGGTCAAAAGTAGTGCACTATATAAGGAATAGGGCTCTGGTCTAAAGTAATGCACTATATAAGGAATAGGGCTCTGGTCTAAAGTAATGCAGTATATAGTGAATAGGGTGCCATTTGGATGCTACCAAAGCCTCCTAGTCACAGGGTCTTATTAGCCGTCATTAAATCCCTCAGACCCTCCCCTCTCTGGTCCTCAGTGGGGTCTCCTCTGTGTTAACCCTAGTAGCTGGTCTACAGTGGGTCTCCTCTGTGTTAACCCTAGTAGCTGGTCTACAGTGGGGTCTCCTCTGTGTTAACCCTAGTAGCTGGTCTACAGTGGGTCTCCTCTGTGTTAACCCTAGTAGCTGGTCTACAGTGGGGTCTCCTCTGTGTTAACCCTAGTAGCTGGTCTACAGTGGGTCTCCTCTGTGTTAACCCTAGTAGCTGGTCTACAGTGGGTCTCCTCTGTGTTAACCCTAGTAGCTGGTCTACAGTGGGGTCTCCTCCGTGTTAACCCTAGTAGCTGGTCTACAGTGGGTCTCCTCTGTGTTAACCCTAGTAGCTGGTCTACAGTGGGTTCTCCTCTGTGTTAACCCTAGTAGCTGGTCTACAGTGGGGTCTCCTCTGTGTTAACCCTAGTAGCTGGTCTACAGTGGGTCTCCTCTGTGTTAACCCTAGTAGCTGGTCTACAGTGGGTCTCCTCTGTGTTAACCCTAGTAGCTGGTCTACAGTGGGGTCTCCTCTGTGTTAACCCTAGTAGCTGGTCTACAGTGGGTCTCCTCTGTGTTAACCCTAGTAGCTGGTCTACAGTGGGTCTCCTCTGTGTTAACCCTAGTAGCTGGTCTACAGTGGGTCTCCTCTGTGTTAACCCTAGTAGCTGGTCTACAGTGGGTCTCCTCTGTGTTAACCCTAGTAGCTGGTCTACAGTGGGTCTCCTCTGTGTTAACCCTAGTAGCTGGTCTACAGTGGGGTCTCCTCTGTGTTAACCCTAGTAGCTGGTCTACAGTGGGTCTCCTCTGTGTTAACCCTAGTAGCTGGTCTACAGTGGGTCTCCTCTGTGTTAACCCTAGTAGCTGGTCTACAGTGGGGTCTCCTCTGTGTTAACCCTAGTAGCTGGTCTACAGTGGGGTCTCCTCTGTGTTAACCCTAGTAGCTGGTCTACAGTGGGGTCTCCTCTGTGTTAACCCTAGTAGCTGGTCTACAGTGGGGTCTCCTCTGTGTTAACCCTAGTAGCTGGTCTACAGTGGGGTTTCGTGTCTCTGTTGGTCTAACAAGCATCTTTCCCGGGGCCTCCCCAACCTGCATGACTGATTCCAGCTAGCCAGGCACGCAGACAGGCAGGCAGACAGGCAGGCAGACAGGCAGACTGACAGGCAGACTGACAGGGTTGGTCCCTTCTGATTTAGAGTTTGTTTTAAGTTTAGGTTTGTCCTCTGCTTTAGACCCTGTCTGTGTATAATGCCTAACAAGCAGCTTGTCTGGGAGGTCCAGAGCTTGTTTGACTGTGTGACTCACTCCACCACTGCCTTGCAGGAAGGGTTTTCCACTCTGTTTTAACCCTTTAAAACCTGATGTGACATATACACTGAGTGTACAAGACATTAGGAACACCTGCTCTTTCCATGACATAGACTGATCAGGTTTGTGTATGTGTGCCATTCAGAGGGACAAGACAAAAGATTGAAGTGCCTTTGAACGGGGTATGGTAGTAGGTGCCAGCTTTGAGTGTTAAGAACTGCAACGCTGCTGTGTTTTTCACACTCGACAGTTTCCTGTGTGTATCAAGAATGCTCCACCACCCAAAGGACATCCAGCCAACGGAAAGCCAGGCGTTGAAAACGAGTCATTTACGAAAGAGGACAAAGGAGGTTGTCACGAGTTGTGCAGAGCAACAGACAGGCTACAGTTAGTCAACTGACAGTCCAGTACAACATTTCTGCCCAAAGACCCATAAAAGAATAAACAGCTCGTTGTACCTTGACACAAATGGGATACGGCAGCTGACAACCTTACAGACTTCCACTTCTTTCAACAACAAAAAACAAGAAACTGCAGGCTGCAGTGGGCTGAGGAACAAAAACACTGGACACTGGAGAGTTGGAGAAAAAACCATTGTCTGGTGTAATGAATCCTGGTTCCTGCTGTTTCCCGCTGATGGGAGGACTAGGTTATAGAGAAAACCCCATCCGTGCATCCAGCACGCCGCCTGTCAACATTACAGGCCGGTGCGATGCTGTCCGGTGTGTTTTCATGGCACACATTGGGTCCCTTGATAAAAGTGGAACATTATTGCCGATCAGGTGCATCCCTGTCATGGCAGCAGTGTATCCGTCTGCTAATAAGAATAGGATAATGCCCCAATGCCACAAGGCTAAGATTGTACAGGAATGGTTCCATAAACATGCTAGTCAATTCAGCTTACAGCAGTGGCCTGCCCAGTCACCAGATCTCAATCCAATTGGCCATCTGCGGTGGACATAACCAATGGAAAAACTGAAATCTTTCTCCCTCTGAATGGTCTCTTACGTTGTTAAAAGGGCGAGTTTCTGAAATGCAATTCATGTAAAATACTCATAAGATGTTCTGAGTACATTTTCAAAGAATAAAATAGATTTTTCTGGCGAAATATAGTCACTGGAAATGTTCTGTATATGTCACATTGGACATTAAGTGATGCAAACCACACATTTGAAGATATTTTTTTGTACAGCAGAACTGATTTATTCTCAGAAATATGTTATTTGGGGTCTCCTTGGGCAAGGAAAACTGGGTTTCTAAGGGTAAAGTGAAGGTTTAATCTCCTGTATTAGAGCCAGTGTGACTCCCCTGCTAACCAGACAGGGTTTGGTTTACCCTCTGTTTTGGACCTGTATTAGAGCCAGTGTGACTCCCCTGCTAACCAGACAGGGTTTGGTTTACCCTCTGTTTTGGACCTGTATTAGAGCCAGTGTGACTCCCCTGCTAACCAGACAGGGTTTGGTTTACCCTCTGTTTTGGACCTGTATTAGAGCCAGTGTGACTCCCCTGCTAACCAGACAGGGTTTGGTTTACCCTCTGTTTTGGACCTGTTTTAGATTTTTGCTAGGTTGTGTCCCTGAAGCAGAAGCAGGGTTTGTCTAGTGTTCAATCATACTGAGGAGAAGCATCGTGTGTCTAGTGTTTAATCCTACTGAAGGAGACCAGTGTTTGTCTAGTGTTTAATCATACTGAACCAGAAGCAGGGTTTTCTAGGTTTAACCATACTGTAGGAGAAGCATGTTTGTCTAGTGTTTAATCATACTGAAGGAGAAGCAGGGTTTTGTCTGTGTTCAATCATACTGAAGGAGAAGCATCGTTTGTCTAGTGTTTAATCATACTGAAGCAGAAGCAGGGTTTGTCTAGTGTTTAACCATACTGAAGGAGAAGCAGGGTTTGTCTAGTGTTTAATCATACTGAAGGAGAAGCAGGGTTTGTCTAGTGTTTAATCATAACCTGAAGCAGAAGCAGGGTTTGTGTTTAACCATACTGTTGGAGCGAGGTTTTGTCTAGGTTGTGTAATCTGAAGGAGAAGCAGGGTTTGTCTAGTGTTCAATCATACTGAAGGAGAAGCAGGGTTTGTCTAGTGTTTAATCATACTGAAGGAGAAGCAGGGTTTGTCTAGTGTTCAATCATACTGAAGGAGAAGCATCGTTTGTCTAGTGTTTACTAATACTAAACTGCTTGGAGTAACACTAGGTTGTAAACTGTCATGGTCAAAACATATTGATGCAGCGTTGGCTAAAATGGGGAGAAGTCTGTCTATAATAAAGCGATGCTCTGCCTTCTTAACAACATTATCAACAAGGCAGGTCCTACAGGACCTAGTTTTGTTGCACCTTGACTACCGTTCAGTTGTGTGGTCAGGTGCCACAAAAAGGACTCAGAACAGGGCAGCACGGCTGGCCCTTGGATGTACACAGAGAGCTGATATTAATAATATGCATGTCAATCTCTCCTGGCTCAAAGTGGAGGAGAGATTGACTTCATCACTACTTTTATTTACGAGAGGTTTTGACATGTTGAATGCACCGAGCTGTCTGTTTAAACTACTAGCACACAGCTTGGACACCAGTGCATAACCCACAAGACATGCCACCAGAGGTCTCTTCACAGTCCCCAAGTCCAGAACAGACTATGGGAGGTGCACAGTACTACATAGAGCCATGACTACATGGAACTCTATGCTAGTAGTAAAATTACATTTAAAAAACAGATTAAAAAACACCTTATGGAACAGCGGGGACTGTGAAGAAAAAAAAACATTGGCACAGATACACGCACACACACACACACACACACACACACACACACACACACACACACACACACACACACACACACACACGATAACATACCCACTATACATGGTATATAGATATGTGGTAGTGGTGGAGTAGGGGCCTGAGGGCCCACAGTGTGTTGTGAAATCTGTGAATGTATTGTAGTGTTTTAAAATTGTATTAACTGCCTTGATTTTGCTGGACCCCAGGAAGAGTAGCTGCTGCTTTGGAAGGAACTAATGGGGATCCATAATAAATACAAATACTGAAGGAAGAGCAGGGTTTGTGTTATGTTTTATCTGGAGGAACAGGGTTTGTGTTATGTTTTATCTGGAGGAACAGGGTTTGTGTTATGTTTTATCTGGAGGAGCAGGGTTTGTGTTATGTTTTATCTGGAGGAACAGGGTTTGTGTTATGTTTTATCTGGAGGAGCAGGGTTTGTGTTATGTTTTATCTGGAGGAACAGGGTTTGTGTTGTGTTTTATCTGGAGGAACAGGGTTTGTGTTATGTTTTATCTGGAGGAACAGGGTTTGTGTTATGTTTTATCTGGAGGAACAGGGTTTGTGTTATGTTTTATCAGGAGGAACAGGGTTTGTGTTATGTTTTATCTGGAGGAGCAGGGTTTGTGTTATGTTTTATTGGAGGAACAGGGTTTGTGTTATGTTTTATCTGGAGGAGCAGGGTTTGTGTTGTGTTTTATCTGGAGGAACAGGGTTTGTGTTATGTTTTATCTGGATGAACAGGGTTTGTGTTATGTTTTATCTGGAGGAACAGGGTTTGTGTTATGTTTTATCTGGAGGAACAGGGTTTGTGTTATGTTTTATTTGGAGGAACAGGGTTTGTGTTATGTTTTATCTGGAGGAGCAGGGTTTGTGTTATGTTTTATCTGGAGGAACAGGGTTTGTGTTCTGTTTTATCTGGAGGAGCAGGGTTTGTGTTAGGTTTTATCTGGAGGAACAGGGTTTGTGTTATGTTTTATCTGGAGGAACAGGGTTTGTCTAGTGTTTTATCTGGAAGAGCAGGGTTTGTGTTATGTTTTATCTGGAGGAACAGGGTTTGTGTTGTGTTTTATCTGGAGGAACAGGGTTTGTGTTGTGTTTTATTTGGAGGAACAGGGTTTGTGTTATGTTTTATCTGGAGGAGCAGGGTTTGTGTTATGTTTTATCAGGAGGAACATGGTTTGTGTTATGTTTTATCTGGAGGAACAGGGTTTGTGTTATGTTTTATCTGGAGGAACAGGGTTTGTGTTATGTTTTATCTGGAGGAACAGGGTTTGTGTTGTGTTTTAGCAGGAGGAACAGGGTTTGTGTTATGTTTTATCTGGAGGAACAGGGTTTGTGTTATGTTTTATCTGGAGGAACAGGGTTTGTCTAGTGTTTTATCTGGAAGAGCAGGGTTTGTGTTATGTTTTATCTTGAGGAACAGGGGTTTGTGTTATGTTTTACCTGGAGGAACAGGGTTTGTGTTATTTTTTATCTGGAGGAACAGGGTTTGTGTTGTGTTTTATCTGGAGGAACAGGGTTTGTGTTATGTTTTATCTGGAGGAACAGGGTTTGTGTTATGTTTTATCTGGAGGAGCAGGGTTTGTGTTATGTTTTATCTGGAGGAACTGGGTTTGTGTTATGTTTTATCTGGAGGAGCAGGGTTTGTTATGTTTTATCTGGAGGAACAGGGTTTGTGTTATGTTTTATCTGGAGGAACAGGGTTTGTGTTATGCTTTATCTGGAGGAACAGGGTTTGTGTTATGTTTTATCTGGAGGAACAGGGTTTGTGTTATGTTTTATCTGGAGGAACAGGGTTTGTGTTGTGTTTTATCAGGAGGAACAGGGTTTGTGTTATGTTTCATCTGGAGGAGCAGGGTTTGTGTTGTGTTTTATCTGGAGGAACAGGGTTTGTGTAGTGTTTTATCTGGAGGAGCAGGGTTTGTGTTATGTTTTATCTGGAGGAACAGGGTTTGTGTTATGTTTTAGCTGGAGGAACAGGGTTTGTGTTATGTTTTTTGGAGGAACAGGGTTTGTGTTATGCTTTATCTGGAGGAACAGGGTTTGTGTTATGTTTTATCTGGATGAGCAGGGTTTGTGTTATGTTTTATCTGGAGGAACAGGGTTTGTGTTATGTTTTATCTGGAGGAACAGGGTTTGTGTTATGTTTTATCTGGAGGAACAGGGTTTGTGTTATGCTTTATCTGGAGGAACAGGGTTTGTGTTATGTTTTATCTGGAGGAACAGGGTTTGTGTTGTGTTTTATCTGGAGGAACAGGGTTTGTGTTATGTTTTATCAGGAGGAACAGGGTTTGTGTTATGTTTTATCTGGAGGAACAGGGTTTGTGTTATGTTTTATCTGGAGGAGCAGGGTTTGTGTTATGTTTTATCTGGAGGAGCAGGGTTTGTGTTGTGTTTTATCTTTAGGTTTTCTTTAGCTTCATGTTTGTGTTCTGTCTTGGAGGAGTACTGTAGCAGCAACCTTGTATTTTTAACAGGGCTGGGTGTTGGTTTAAAGCCTGTTCGGGACAGGAGATTACTGGGTGTAGCCCTCTGGAGGGGGTGAGGCGGTGGGAAGGCCAGACAGACGTACAGTAGGAAAGGGTGCGACGTCACGGTATTCACAGGCACAGCAGAATGTGATAGGTTGGGAGGTAGGTCAGGGCTGGTAGCAGACGGCAGTATTGGGAGAGAATGGAGGTTGGTGGAGAGGTTAGCTCACAGGCAGGAAGTACTGCAGGGAGGCAGGGGGAGGGGTAGTTAGCTCACAGCAGCATTGGATCTTGAGAACGACAATGCTAACTGCATATTACAGAGCTTTCGAAGCCTGGCAAGGCATGTTACACGATGTGTGTAAATCTTACTACTCACTCACAGCTGTGGGGTGTTCAGTGTCACCTCACACGTCAGACGACCCTTGACCATTTTGAAAGTCCCCTCTGACCCTGACAGGTTCTAATAGGACAGGGGTCAAGGGTGGTGGCAATGGGGGGAGGCAGACAGGGGAACAGTCTGACAACTTGATGGGAGACAGACACACTGAACAGGAAGGTACTCAGATAGACAGACACACTGAACAGGAAGGTACTCAGATAGACAGACACACTGAACAGGAAGGTACTCAGATAGACAGACACACTGAACAGGAAGGTACTCAGATAGACAGACACACTGAACAGGAAGGTACTCAGATAGACAGACACACTGAACAGGAAGGTACTCAGATAGACAGACACACTGAACAGGAAGGTACTCAGATAGACAGACACACTGAACAGGAAGGTACTCAGATAGACAGACACACTGAACAGGAAGGTACTCAGATAGACAGACACACTGAACAGGAAGGTACTCAGATAGACAGACACACTGAACAGGAAGGTACTCAGATAGACAGACACACTGAACAGGAAGGTACTCAGATAGACAGACACACTGAACAGGAAGGTACTCAGATAGACAGACAGACAGACAGACAGACAGACAGACAGACAGACAGAACACACTGAACACACTGAACACATTAACAATAACATGGAGTGGGAGAGACCTTATTGTGGATCACAATATGGATTAGCTTAGCATGCAATCTCCTCAGGTCATTTACCCTGACCTGAAACACCCTTAACCTTCTGAGACAGATTTCGCCGCAAATAGGTGAAAACTTTTCTGCTTATTGGGCAAATAGGGAAATATTTCCTGAACCATCAGTAACGCTGAATTCTCACAGGGCTTTCGGCCCTGTGTGTGTGTGTGTGTGTGTGTGTGTGTGTGTGTGTGTGTGTGTGTGTGTGTGTGTGTGTGTGTGTGTGTGTGTGCGTGCGTGCATAAAGAGTTAAACAATCAGCACTATTCGATTTTTTGTATAATAGCAGTGGGAGTAGATAGATTAGGTCTCTATCCTAAATAGCACCCCTATTCCCTTTATAGTGCACTACTTTAGACCAGGACACTTATGGCTCAGGTTAAAAGTAGTGCACTATAAAGGGGAAAGGGTGCCATTTGTGACGCATATATGTAGTCAATATGTAGCTGGAGGCCTACTGGAGTCCTCCAGCTCCAGTAAGGCCTCTGACCCCTCTCTGCTGGGAGTAGGGTCCCCGTCGTACAGGGTCAGGGCTTAGAGGTCAGGGGTCAGAGGTTAAGGGGTTGACTAATCCATTACTCAGCCAAGCAGGAAAGGACATAACCGAGGGTGTTTAGACTGTTTCCTGTTGTAAACGTTCCCAGACCAGAGCTTGAATGGTCAAGGTGCATATTAGATGTGGGAATTCAGATATGACATCATTGTTTTAGCACTACCCACTCGGTGGTGTGACTGAATCTCCCAGGGATGTTGTAGGGAGTTTTAAAGCGTGTCCAATCAAAGCCCTGCTCACAGGTATAAATATCACCGAGATGGACGTGGGAATTTAGGGTCTGTAGGGTTTAGTGGTTCATGTTCTGTCATCTGTTGGAGTCGTTTTATACAGCACTCCTTCCCCTCATTCCTCTGTGTAGCTTTATACAGCACTCCTTCCCCTCATTCCCCTGTGTAGCTTTGATTCTTCTTCTGCAGCTGCTCCATGACGGTTCATTGTCACCACTGTGTGTAATCAGGAAAATGTTATCTTCCCACAGGAACAGTTGAAGATGCTCTAGAGGTCGTCAAAGGCCCAGGATGTTTTGAGTTGGGAAGTTCAATGTCATCAAAGGCCCTCACACAGCCAGACTGTCGTCCTGTCGCTCTAGTAATTCACTGTTGACCTCAGCATATTATACAGCCAGACTGTCTGTCCTGTTCTCTAGTAATTCACTGTTGACCTCAGCATATTATACAGCCAGACTGTCTCCTGTCCTGTTCTCTAGTAATTCACTGTTGACCTCAGCATATTATACAGCCAGACTGTCTCCTGTTCTCTAGTAATTCACTGTTGACCTCAGCATATTATACAGCCAGACTGTCTGTCCTGTTCTCTAGTAATTCACTGTTGACCTCAGCATATTATACAGCCAGACTGTCTCCTGTTCTCTAGTAATTCACTGTTGACCTCAGCATATTATACAGCCAGACTGTCTCCTGTCCTGTTCTCTAGTAATTCACTGTTGACCTCAGCATATTATACAGCCAGACTGTCTCCTGTCCTGTTCTCTAGTAATTCACTGTTGACCTCAGCATATTATACAGCCAGACTGTCTCTTCCTGTTCTCTAGTAATTCACTGTTGACCTCAGCATATTATACAGCCAGACTGTCTCCTGTCCTGTTCTCTAGTAATTCACTGTTGACCTCAGCATATTATACAGCCAGACTGTCTCCTGTCCTGTTCTCTAGTAATTCACTGTTGACCTCAGCATATTATACAGCCAGACTGTCTCCTGTCCTGTCCTCTAGTAATTCACTGTTGACCTCAGCATATTATACAGCCAGACTGTCTTCCTCTCTAGTAATTCACTGTTGACCTCAGCATATTATACAGCCAGACTGTCTCTCCTGTTCTCTAGTAATTCACTGTTGACCTCAGCATATTATACAGCCAGACTGTCTCCTGTCCTGTCCTCTAGTAATTCACTGTTGACCTCAGCATATTATACAGCCAGACTGTCTCCTGTTCTCTAGTAATTCACTGTTGACCTCAGCATATTATACAGCCAGACTGTCTCCTGTCCTGTTCTCTAGTAATTCACTGTTGACCTCAGCATATTATACAGCCAGACTGTCTCCTGTTCTCTAGTAATTCACTGTTGACCTCAGCATATTATACAGCCAGACTGTCTCCTTCTGTTCTCTAGTAATTCACTGTTGACCTCAGCATATTATACAGCCAGACTGTCTCCTGTTCTCTAGTAATTCACTGTTGACCTCAGCATATTACACAGCCAGACTGTCTCCTCCTGTTCTCTAGTAATTCACTGTTGACCTCAGCATATTACACAGCCAGACTGTCTCCTGTTCTCTAGTAATTCACTGTTGACCTCAGCATATTATACAGCCAGACTGTCTCCTGTCCTGTTCTCTAGTAATTCACTGTTGACCTCAGCATATTATACAGCCAGACTGTCTCCTGTCCTGTTCTCTAGTAATTCACTGTTGACCTCAGCATATTATACAGCCAGACTGTCCCTGTCCTGTTCTCTAGTAATTCACTGTTGACCTCAGCATATTATACAGCCAGACTGTCCCTGTCCTGTTCTCTAGTAATTCACTGTTGACCTCAGCATATTATACAGCCAGACTGTCTCCTGTCCTGTTCTCTAGTAATTCACTGTTGACCTCAGCATATTATACAGCCAGACTGTCTCCTGTTCTCTAGTAATTCACTGTTGACCTCAGCATATTATACAGCCAGACTGTCTCCTGTCCTGTTCTCTAGTAATTCACTGTTGACCTCAGCATATTATACAGCCAGACTGTCTCCTGTTCTCTAGTAATTCACTGTTGACCTCAGCATATTATACAGCCAGACTGTCTCCTGTCCTGTTCTCTAGTAATTCACTGTTGACCTCAGCATATTATACAGCCAGACTGTCTCCTGTCCTCTAGTAATTCACTGTTGACCTCAGCATATTATACAGCCAGACTGTCTCCTGTCCTGTTCTCTAGTAATTCACTGTTGACCTCAGCATATTATACAGCCAGACTGTCTCCCGTCCTGTTCTCTAGTAATTCACTGTTGACCTCAGCATATTATACAGCCAGACTGTCTCCTGTTCTCTAGTAATTCACTGTTGACCTCAGCATATTATACAGCCAGACTGTCTCCTGTCCTGTTCTCTAGTAATTCACTGTTGACCTCAGCATATTATACAGCCAGACTGTCTCCTGTCCTCTAGTAATTCACTGTTGACCTCAGCATATTATACAGCCAGACTGTCCGTCCTGTTCTCTATTAATTCACTGTTGACCTCAGCATATTATACAGCCAGACTGTCTCCTGTTCTCTAGTAATTCACTGTTGACCTCAGCATATTATACAGCCAGACTGTCTCCTGTCCTGTTCTCTAGTAATTCACTGTTGACCTCAGCATATTATACAGCCAGACTGTCTCCTGTCCTGTTCTCTAGTAATTCACTGTTGACCTCAGCATATTATACAGCCAGACTGTCTCCTGTTCTCTAGTAATTCACTGTTGACCTCAGCATATTATACAGCCAGACTGTTCTCCTGTCCTCTAGTAATTCACTGTTGACCTCAGCATATTATACAGCCAGACTGTCTCCTGTTCTCTAGTAATTCACTGTTGACCTCAGCATATTATACAGCCAGACTGTCTCTGTCCTGTTCTCTAGTAATTCACTGTTGACCTCAGCATATTATACAGCCAGACTGTCTCCTGTCCTCTAGTAATTCACTGTTGACCTCAGCATATTATACAGCCAGACTGTCTCCTGTCCTGTTCTCTAGTAATTCACTGTTGACCTCAGCATATTATACAGCCAGACTGTCTCCTGTTCTCTAGTAATTCACTGTTGACCTCAGCATATTATACAGCCAGACTGTCTCCTGTTCTCTAGTAATTCACTGTTGACCTCAGCATATTATACAGCCAGACTGTCTCCTGTTCTCTAGTAATTCACTGTTGACCTCAGCATATTACACAGCCAGACTGTCTGTCCTGTTCTCTAGTAATTCACTGTTGACCTCAGCATATTATACAGCCAGACTGTCTCCTGTCCTGTTCTCTAGTAATTCACTGTTGACCTCAGCATATTATACAGCCAGACTGTCTCCTGTTTCCTCTAGTAATTCACTGTTGACCTCAGCATATTATACAGCCAGACTGTCTCCTGTCCTGTTCTCTAGTAATTCACTGTTGACCTCAGCATATTATACAGCCAGACTGTCCCTTCCTGTTCTCTAGTAATTCACTGTTGACCTCAGCATATTATACAGCCAGACTGTCTCCTGTTCTGTTCTCTAGTAATTCACTGTTGACCTCAGCATATTATACAGCCAGACTGTCTCCTGTCCTGTTCTCTAGTAATTCACTTGACTGTCTGTGAAACAGAATTCCACCATGAGGGTTTGATCACAACTGCACTCTACTGCCTCATCAACACAATGTAATTTATAATACAACAGAACAAAACCTCCTCCCGACCCCTATTTATTTATTCACCAGTCACGCTGTTACACCTAAATCAGCTCTGAGGCTCAAACAACGTGGACAGTTCTATTAGAACACGGAATAAGATTCTAGAAGGTTCTATTAGAAGGTTGGGTCTTTATATTGATTTTCACAGTTCCAGTTTATCCCGGGCAAATGTAGGAAATCTTTTGGAGCCCTGGATGTGTTTAAGCCGTTCGTCCCAGCTTAATGGGTATATGACAGCCTCAACACCCGAACACACACACACACACACACACACACACACACACACACACACACACACACACACACACACACACACACACACACACACACACACACACACACACACACACACACACACACACACACACACACACACACAGACACACTCTCTCTCTCTCTCTCTCTCTCTCTCTCTCTCTCTCTGTCTCTCTGTCTCTCTGTCTCTCTCTCTCTCTCTGTCTCTCTCTCTCTCTCTCTCTCTCTCTCTCTCTCTCTCTCTCTCTCTCTCTCTCTCTCTCTCTCTCTCTCTCTCTCTCTCTCTCTCTCTCTCTCTCTCTCTCTCTCTCTGTCTCTGTCTCTGTCTCTCTGTCTCTCTCTCTCTCTCTGTCTCTCTCTCTCTCTCTCTCTCTCTCTCTCTCTCTCTCTCTCTCTCTCTCTCTCTCTCTCTCTCTCTCTCTCTCACAGGCAGAGACAAACAGATATATGCAGTACATTCCCCCCTCTCCACCCATGTGCAAAGGATTGGATTAATGCAAATGTATTAACAAGCTCAAGAATAGACTCCTTAAACCTCTATAAACTGCATGGTTCGAGCCCTGAATGCTGATTGGCTGACAGCCACTGGTATGACAAAACATTTATTTTACTGCTCTAATTACGTTGGTAACCAGTTTATAATAGCAATAAGGAACCTCGGGGGTTTGTGGTATATGGCCAATATACCATGGCTAGGGGCTGTGTCCAGGCACTCCGCGTTGCGTTGTGCCGACAGTAATAACAGCCCTTAGCCGTGGTATATTGGCAATATACCACACCTCCTCGTGCCTTGTCGCTATTATAAACTGGTTACCAACGTAATTAGAGAAGTAAAAATACATGTTTAGTCATACCAGTGGCTGTCACCCAATCAGCATTCAGGGCTCGAACCACCCAGTTTATAACGAGGTTTAAGGAGTCTATTCTTGAGTCTAACCTATACCACACCTCCTTGTGCCTTGTTGCTTAAGTATACAATGCATTTTACGTTGAAAATGTCCCAATGTTCGATCTTTTCATGGTTGGCGTCCACAGAAAGACATGGGGGACCTTCTCTTACCCCAACCAATCCTACCCTCACACAGATCCACAGAAAGACATGGGGGACCCTCTCTTACCCCAACCAATCCTACCCTCACACAGCTCAATAGAAAGACATGGAGGACACTCCTACCCCATCCTACCCTCACACAGCCCCTAAAAAGACATGGGGGACCCTATTACCCCATCCTACCCTCACACCGCTCCTAAAATAGACATGGGGATGCTCTTACCCCATCCTACCCTCACACAGATCCTAAAACAGACATGGGGGACCCTCTTACCCCATCCTACCCTCACACAGATCCTAAAATAGACATGGGGGACCCTATTACCCCATCCTACCCTCACACCGCTCCTAAAATAGACATATGGGATCCTCTTACCCCATCCTACCCTCACACCGCTCCTAAAAAGACATATGAGATCCTCTTACCCCATCCTACCCTCACACAGCTCCTAAAATAGACATGGGGGACCCTATTACCCCATCCTACCCTCACACAGCTCCTAAAAAAGACATATGGGATCCTCTTACCCCATCCTACCCTCACACAGATCCTAAAAAGACATGGGGGACCCTCTTACCCCATCCTACCCTCAGTAACTAGGTCACCAATATATGCAGATGCTCTGTTGGATGAGGAGATATGAGAAGCCTAAATTAGATAGAAGTTAGAATAGATACAACTTCTCTCTCCATGTCTGCATCCCACATGGCACCCTATTCTCTATAATAGTCCACTACTTTAGACCAGGACCAATAGGACTCTGCACTATATAGGGAATAGGGGGCCATTTGGGATGCACCCCATGTTCTGCTTGAAATGTGATTAAAACCCACTTGGCCGCATTTAGATTTTCCCCGTGCTGACTCGTAGAAAATGTTGGAGGTAGTAGTATAACCAGTATAATGTTTATGGTTATTACAGTTACAGTGTAGTAGTATAACCAGTATAATGTTTATGGTTATTACAGTTACAGTGTAGTAGTATAACCAGTATAATGTTTATGGTTATTACAGTGTGTAGTATAACCAGTATAATGTTTATGGTTATTACAGTGTAGTAGTATAACCAGTATAATGTTTATGGTTATTACAGTTACAGTGTAGTAGTATAACCAGTATAATGTTTATGGTTATTACAGTTACAGTGTAGTAGTATATCCAGTATAATGTTTATGGTTATTACAGTTACAGTGTAGTAGTATAACCAGTATAATGTTTATGGTTAAGTTACAGTGTAGTAGTATAACCAGTATAATGTTTATGGTTATTACAGTGTAGTAGTATAACCAGTATAATGTTTATGGTTATTACAGTGTAGTAGTATAACCAGTATAATGTTTATGGTTATTACAGTGTGTAGTAGTATAACCAGTATAATGTTTATGGTTGTTACAGTGTAGTAGTATAACCAGTATAATGTTTATGGTTATAGTTACAGTGTAGTAGTATAACCAGTATGTTTATGGTTATTACAGTGTAGTAGTATAACCAGTATAATGTTTATGGTTATTACAGTGTAGTAGTATAACCAGTATAATGTTTATGGTTATTACAGTTAGAGTGTAGTAGTATAACCAGTATAATGTTTATGGTTATTACAGTTACAGTGTAGTAGTATAACCAGTATAATGTTTATGGTTATTACAGTTACAGTGTAGTAGTATAACCAGTATAATGTTTATGGTTATTACAGTGTAGTAGTATAACCAGTATAATGTTTATGGTTATTACAGTTACAGTGTAGTAGTATAACCAGTATAATGTTTATGGTTATTACAGTGTAGTAGTATAACCAGTATAATGTTTATGGTTATTACAGTGTAGTAGTATAACCAGTATAATGTTTATGGTTATTACAGTGTAGTAGTATAACCAGTATAATGTTTATGGTTATGTTACAGTGTAGTAGTATAACCAGTATAATGTTTATGGTTATTACAGTTACAGTGTAGTAGTATAACCAGTATAATGTTTATGGTTATTACAGTGTAGTAGTATAACCAGTATAATGTTTATGGTTATTACAGTTAGAGTGTAGTAGTATAACCAGTATAATGTTTATGGTTATTACAGTGTAGTAGTATAACCAGTATAATGTTTATGGTTATTACAGTGTAGTAGTATAACCAGTATAATGTTTATGGTTATTACAGTGTAGTAGTATAACCAGTATAATGTTTATGGTTATTACGTTACAGTGTAGTAGTATAACCAGTATAATGTTTATGGTTATTACAGTGTAGTAGTATAACCAGTATAATGTTTATGGTTATTACAGTGTAGTAGTATAACCAGTATAATGTTTATGGTTATTACAGTGTAGTAGTATAACCAGTATAATGTTTATGGTTATTACAGTGTAGTAGTATAACCAGTATAATGTTTATGGTTATTACAGTGTAGTAGTATAACCAGTATAATGTTTATGGTTATTACAGTTACAGTGTAGTAGTATAACCAGTATAATGTTTATGGTTATTACAGTGTAGTAGTATAACCAGTATAATGTTTATGGTTATTACAGTGTAGTAGTATAACCAGTATAATGTTTATGGTTATTACAGTGTAGTAGTATAACCAGTATAATGTTTATGGTTATTACAGTGTAGTAGTATAACCAGTATAATGTTTATGGTTATTACAGTGTAGTAGTATAACCAGTATAATGTTTATGGTTATTACAGTGTAGTAGTATAACCAGTATAATGTTTATGGTTATTACAGTGTAGTAGTATAACCAGTATAATGTTTATGGTTATTACAGTGTAGTAGTATAACCAGTATAATGTTTATGGTTATTACAGTGTAGTAGTATAACCAGTATAATGTTTATGGTTATTACAGTGTAGTAGTATAACCAGTATAATGTTTATGGTTATTACAGTGTAGTAGTATAACCAGTATAATGTTTATGGTTATTACAGTGTAGTAGTATAACCAGTATAATGTTTATGGTTATTACAGTGTAGTAGTATAACCAGTATGTTTATGGTTATTACAGTGTAGTAGTATAACCAGTATAATGTTTATGGTTATTACAGTGTAGTAGTATAACCAGTATAATGTTTATGGTTATTACAGTGTAGTAGTATAACCAGTATAATGTTTATGGTTATTACAGTGTAGTAGTATAACCAGTATAATGTTTATGGTTATTACAGTGTAGTAGTATAACCAGTATAATGTTTATGGTTATTACAGTTACAGTTGACTACAGATGAAAAGACAAACCTTTAAAGCTTGGCTATGATGTAGTATTTATGATGTACTTATTCAAACCACAGTAATAGAGATTGGCTAGAGGGGATTTGATGAATACATGACCTCAGAAACAAGTACAGAAGAGGACAATAGTTTTTTTTGTTTTAGCTCAGTGTCAAATCCTTTCTGTTATTCAGTTGGGTTGGTATAGACTCTTCAGAGGTATTCTCTTGGGAAAACAGGGTTGGTAAGTGGCCTCCGTTTAATTGTTCTGCTCAGCGCAACCAGGGGTCACTGGAGCGGAGAGCGGCATTAAACAGCCTGGTAATAAAGTCAATGGATTTCTCTACATCTTCCTCATCTTCCTCATCTTCCTCATTCTTCACTACATAGATCTGTGTTGAATGTTTACAGTGAAGTGGAAACAGAGCATATATAGATAGGAATGGTTTCGTACATTCTTTGCTTCATTGTATCTCAGATATGAAGAAAAAACAAACATTTGAAACATTTTATTATTGTTTATCAGTATGAGGAAATCATTACTTTTGTGAGTTAGGTACTGTTTGTCCCTACAGTATTTTCCGTCCAATACACTCATTAATTCATACTTTTACCAAACATCTTTGGGATAAACACTTTTTGGAAACCCTCTTTCCTGTCCCTCCACCTCCTCAGGAGCCCTCCTTCCTGTCCCCTCCACCTCCTCAGGAGCCCTCCTTCCTGTCCCCTCCATCTCCTCAGGAACCCTCCTTCCTGTTCCCTTCACCTCCTCAGGAGCCCTCCTTCCTGTCCTCTCCATCTCCTCAGGAACCCTCATTCCTTTCCCCTGCATCTCCTCAGGAACCCTCCTTCCTTTCCCCTCCATCTCCTCAGGAACCCTCCTTCCTGTCCCCTCCATCTCCTCAGGAACCCTCCTTCCTGTCCCCTCCATCTCCTCAGGAACCCTCCTTCCTGTTCCCTCCATCTCCCCAGGAACCCTCTTTCCTGTCCCCTCCATCTCCTCAGGAACCCTCCTTCCTGTTCCCTCCATCTCCTCAGGAACCCTCCTTCCTGTCCCCTCCATCTCCTCAGGAACCCTCCTTCCTGTTCCCTCCATCTCCCCAGGAACCCTCTTTCCTGTCCCCTCCATCTCCTCAGGAACCCTCCTTCCTTTCCCCTCCATCTCCTCAGGAACCCTCCTTCCTTTCCCCTCCATCTCCTCAGGAACCCTCCTTCCTGTCCCCTCCATCTCCTCAGGAACCCTCCTTCCTGTTCCCTCCATCTCCTCAGGAACCCTCCTTCCTGTTCCCTCCATCTCCTCAGGAGCCCTCCTTCCTGTTCCCTCCATCTCCTCAGGAACCCTCCTTCCTGTTCCCTCCATCTCCTCAGGAACCCTCCTTCCTGTTCCCTCCATCTCCTCAGGAACCCTCCTTCCTTTCCCCTCCATCTCCTCAGGAACCCTCCTTCCTGTCCCCTCCATCTCCTCAGGAACCCTCCTTCCTGTTCCCTCCATCTCCTCAGGAACCCTCCTTCCTGTTCCCTCCATCTCCTCAGGAACCCTCCTTCCTTTCCCCTCCATCTCCTCAGGAACCCTCCTTCCTGTTCCCTCCATCTCCTCAGGAACACTCCTTCCTTTCCCCTGCATCTCCTCAGGAACCCTCCTTCCTGTTCCCTCCATCTCCTCAGGAACCCTCCTTCCTTTCCCCTGCATCTACTCAGGAAATAATACAGAACAACAACAAGAGAATAGACGAACAGTGGGAACCCATTGGTTTAAAGATTTGTCACGTGAGATGTTTTCAATGAATAACAAATGCAACGTTGACTTGTGTCTGTGGCCTAGAAGGCAGGACATGAATAATGCATTGTTATTTCTGGCTAGGCATTGAGACAGGCAGGGTGGCACACTCTCTCTCACACACACACACACACACACACACACACACACACACACACACACACACACACACACACACACACACACACAGCCTTTATTGAGACAGCTAGGTGGTAGTTCAGTGGTACTGCTGGTAGAGGGGAAGTAGGAAGAGGAGGTGCATGGCCCTTCAAGCATGATGTTGTTGACAGGCTTTTTTCCCTGTTTGATCTCTGTTTCCCTCCACTCCCCTTACTGTGTTGTAATCACTAACTCAACATAACAATCCCACATCCCGCTAGAGTCTGGAGAAAACATACACACCAGTCATCATTGTTCCTGACACTCTGTTCCCTTCACATTGTCTTTGTAAATCATTTATCAAGGGAGAAAGAGATGGAATATGAAGAAAAAAAATGTAAAGGTCCAGAAGGTGTTTCCTGTTTCATCTGTCGGAAAGTGGCAAATTAAAATCCAGGAAGTATTGTTAAGGGGAGGAAAGATTTTGTTGTTGAGGTTGTTAAAGCTGCAGGCTTCAGAGTGCCCATCATCAGCCGTCATCACTAGGCCTCCCATGTTTGATAAGAGGGACAACATCTGACGTTGTTAAAGCTCAGAGATATCCCAAACATGGTTTTTAACTTGATTCTAAAGTGTGTTTGCTACTTTGTGGCCCTCAAGTTGTAGTGCCTTGTCTGCTACAGGAAGATATCCAGGCTTTTTGGAGAAATTATTCATTAGGTTTGAGTTTTTCCCATTTGTTTAGCTCAATCATTTCAGTTAGCAGTATGAAAACAGTTTACTGTGGCTAATATGCTCAGATGAAGGTTGCTATGTGGCCATATGGTTGCTATGTGACCATATGGTTGCTATGTGACCATACGGTTGCTATGTGACCATACGTTTGCTATGTGACCATACGACTTTCAACAGGAAACATTGGATGACAACGCTATCATCAAAGAATATTGTAAATATATTTTGACTGATATAAAATAGACCAGTCACACAGACACTGGTGTGGCTGAAGGAAGGAGCGTGAGGCAATTTATCCAGGATTGCATTGATTTGTGGTCGTGATATGCTAATGTGACATTCATGAATTCCTGAGGGCACCGTGTGTGTGTGTGTGTGTGTGTGTGTGTGTGTGTGTGTGTGTGTGTGTGTGTGTGTGTGTGTGTGTGTGTGTGTGTGTGTGTGTGTGTGTGTGTGTGTGTGTGTGTGTGTGTGTGCGCGTCCTCCGCTAAACTGTCTGTGTGGAAGATTTGGTCTCAACCAGGCATAAAGTCCATCACTGGGTGTGTTTTCACTTTAACCCATGCCAGATCCCCCAGAAAAAGTGTTTTAAAATCGGAACGCTGAAGGTGAATAATTGATGAACAAGTTTTTTTTAAATAAAATGAAATATTAATATATTGTTGGATGTTGGATGTTGGAGTAACATCAAAAAAGAGTTTGAACTTGGCAGTGCCAGGCGTGCCCCCCTGCCCCCCACCTGCTCGGAGCTCTGCTGTGTGGAATACAGATGAGAGATACGAGTGTTTGGGAATACATTTGGTCCTGCTGGTTTCAGAGTTACAAATACAGGCTGGGAATCCTGCCTGTCTGTTTCCTGTTCCACCTCCAGTGAACAGTCAGCGACAGACAGACGGTTGATCTACTCAGACAGTCAGTCTATAGATGAGTCAGTCTTCATCATAGACACTGATATAATACTCTTACTATACTGGCTGCATCATAAACACTGATGCAATACTCTTACTATACTGGCTGCATCATAGACACTGATATAATACTCTTACTATACTGGCTGCATCATAGACACTGATATAATACTCTTACAATACTGGCTGCATCATAGACACTGATATAATACTCTTACTATACTGGCTGCATCATAAACACTGATACAATAATCTTACTATTCTGGCTGCATCATAGACATTGATACAATAGTTGTACTATACTGGCTGCATCATAGACATTGATACAATAGTTGTACTATACTGGCTGCATCATAGACATTGATACAATAGTTGTACTATACTGGCTGCATCATAGACATTGATACAATAGTTGTACTATACTGGCTGCATCATAGACATTGATACAATACTCACTATACTGGCTGCATCATAGACACTGATACAATACTCTTACTATTCTGGCTGCATCATAAACACTGATAAAATACTCTTACAATACTGGCTACATCATAGACACTGATATAATACTCTTACTATACTGGCTGCATCATAAACACTGATGCACTACTCTTACTATACTGGCTACATCATAGACACTGACTATACTGGCTGCATCATAGACACTGATACAATACTCGTACTATACTGGCTGCATCATAAACACTGATACAATACTCGTACTATACTGGCTGCATCATAAACACTGATACAATACTCTTACAATACTGGCTGCATCATAAACACTGATACAATACTGCGTACTATACTGGCTGCATCATAAATACTGATACAATACTCTTACAATACTGGCTGCATCATAAACACTGATACAATACTCTTACTATACTGGCTGCATCATAAACACTGATACAATACTCTTACAATACTGGCTGCATCATAAACACTGATACAATACTCTTACTATACTGGCTGCATCATAGTCTGACTCATCCCATGATGTTTCTGCAGTGAAAGGTGTTTTCACTCTCTAACTCTGCTTACTGACTCCACACTGTCTTTCAGGGAATAAATGGTACTGCACACTACTGTATCAATTAGGAAATTGAATGAATTTTGATTGAAATCTATCTAATGGTGATGTTGAATGTTATTGGAAACGGGAGAGAACATGTCTGAACATGTCTGGTGAGTAAGTTGCTGTGGGTCAAAGGCAACGCTCAGTTCACATGTTTTCTAGTGGAGGTGGATATTTTCCACAGAAATGTTCTGTGTGCTAATGAGCACGGATATCTTCTGTGTCTACAAGTACAAGTCCTTACAACTCACACCTGTGAAATATACCATATGGCTATGCCGTAGGTCAGGATAAACACTTCACCTGCCACTTCAACAGCCAGGTACTGTAAAGCATTTGCCATCTCTGCTTCATAGCATTGCATTCCTACCAGTTAACCTGTGGAATAATACTCCTCCACTGGCCACTAGGTCTATAGAAAAGTGTCTGTTTGCTCTGCTTGTTGATATAGAATTCAAGCCATAAAATAGTATTGCATCATCTCTCCAAATGAAGATGAACTGTTTACAGCACAATCTATACTATTGTTCTTTTAAAACGTATATGCTGTCACTGTACTGCTGACGAATAAGCCATTCCAGCCCTGGATGAGAGGTGTGCTGCCATTCATATCAGGAGTAATATCTCTTCACTGCTTCCTGATTGTAAAGAAGCCATGATATAGATGTTTCCATATCTCTTCACTGCTTCCTGATGGTAAAGAGGCCATGATATAGATGTTCCCATATCTCTTCACTGCTTCCTGATTGTAGAGGCCATGATATAGATGTTTCCATATCTCTTCACTGCTTCCTGATTGTAGAGGCCATGATATAGATGTTTCCATATCTCTTCACTGCTTCCTGATGGTAAAGAGGCCATGATATAGATGTTCCCATATCTCTTCACTGCTTCCTGATTGTAGAGGCCATGATATAGATGTTCCCATATCTCTTCACTGCTTCCTGATTGTAAAGAGGCCATGCTATAGATGTTCCCATATCTCTTCACTGCTTCCTGATTGTGAGGCCACTATAGATGTTCCATATCTCTTCACTGCTTC
>NC_059443.1:2810000-2862500 GCF_905237065.1 Salmo salar | reverse complement strand
TCCAGAAGCTGTGTTGTCCCACATACTCAGACCATAATGAGACTCAACATCCAGAAGCTGTGTCGTCCACACCTACTCAGACCATAATGAGACTCAACATCCAGAAGCTGTGTCGTCCCACCTACTCAGACCATAATGAGACTCAACATCCAGAAGCTGTGTTGTCCCACCTACTCAGAACATAATGAGACTCAACATCCAGAAGCTGTGTTGTCCCACATACTCAGACCATAATGAGACTCAACATCCAGAAGCTGTGTTGTCCCACATACTCAGAACATAATGAGACTCAACATCCAGAAGCTGTGTTGTCCCACATACTCAGACCATAATGAGACTCAACATCCAGAAGCTGTGTTGTCCCACATACTCAGAACATAATGAGACTCAACATCCAGAAGCTGTGTTGTCCCACCTACTCAGAACATAATGAGACTCAACATCCAGAAGCTGTGTCGTCCACACCTACTCAGACCATAATGAGACTCAACATCCAGAAGCTGTGTTGTCCCACCTACTCAGACCATAATGAGACTCAACATCCAGAAGCTGTGTTGTCCCACCTACTCAGAACATAATGAGACTCAACATCCAGAAGCTGTGTTGTCCCACATACTCAGACCATAATGAGACTCAACATCCAGAAGCTGTGTTGTCCCACATACTCAGACCATAATGAGACTCAACATCCAGAAGCTGTGTTGTCCCACATACTCAGAACATAATGAGACTCAACATCCAGAAGCTGTGTCGTCCCACCTACTCAGAACATAATGAGACTCAACATCCAGAAGCTGTGTTGTCCCACATACTCAGACCATAATGAGACTCAACATCCAGAAGCTGTGTTGTCCCACCTACTCAGAACATAATGAGACTCAACATCCAGAAGCTGTGTTGTCCCACATACTCAGAACATAATGAGACTCAACATCCAGAAGCTGTGTTGTCCCACATACTCAGAACATAATGAGACTCAACATCCAGAAGCTGTGTTGTCCCACCTACTCAGAACATAATGAGACTCAACATCCAGAAGCTGTGTTGTCCCACATACTCAGACCATAATGAGACTCAACATCCAGAAGCTGTGTTGTCCCACATACTCAGAACATAATGAGACTCAACATCCAGAAGCTGTGTTGTCCCACATACTCAGACCATAATGAGACTCAACATCCAGAAGCTGTGTTGTCCCACCTACTCAGACCATAATGAGACTCAACATCCAGAAGCTGTGTTGTCCCACCTACTCAGACCATAATGAGACTCAACATCCAGAAGCTGTGTTGTCCCACATACTCAGACCATAATGAGACTCAACATCCAGAAGCTGTGTTGTCCCACCTACTCAGACCATAATGAGACTCAACATCCAGAAGCTGTGTTGTCCCACCTACTCAGACCATAATGAGACTCAACATCCAGAAGCTGTGTTGTCCCACCTACTCAGACCATAATGAGACTCAACATCCAGAAGCTGTGTTGTCCCACCTACTCAGAACATAATGAGAGATTAAATGACCATTTCTTTGAGATAAAGAGGACATGGTGGACCTCCTCAAAACCCACTGAGATCCTCTAATTCTGTTGTATTTAATTCGGTGTGAAAACACCCCACACACAGCGTATCCTGAACTGCTCTCTAACCAGCCTGTGAACGCAGAAAAAGGGAGAGAGAGGAGGGGAAAAGGGAGAGAGAGGAGGGGAAAGGAGAGAGAGGAGGGGAAAAGAGAGAGAGGAGGGGAAAGAGAGAGAGATGAGAGAGAGATGAGGGGGGAAAAAGAGAGAGATGAGAGAGAGATGAGGTGGAAAAGAGAGAGGTGAGGGGAAAAGAGAGAGAGGTGAGAGAGAGATGAGGGGGGAAAAGAGAGAGAGATGAGAGAGAGATGAGGTGGAAAAGAGAGAGGTGAGGGGAAAAGAGAGAGCGGTGAGAGAGAGATGAGGTGGAAAAGAGAGAGGTGAGGGGAAAAGAGAGAGAGGTGAGAGAGAGATGAGGGGGAAAAGAGAGAGAGGTGAGAGAGAGATGAGGGGGAAAAGAGAGAGAGGTGAGGGGAAAAGAGAGAGAAGAGATAGAGAGATGAGGGGAAAAGAGAGATGAGGGGAAAAGAGAGAGAGATGAGGGGAAAAGAGAGAGAGAGGAGGGGAAAAGGGAGAGAGAGGAGGGGAAAAGGGAGAGAGAGGAGGGGAAAAGGGAGAGAGAGGAGGGGAAAAGAGAGAGAAGAGAGAGAGAAAGAAGAGGAAATTGGGACGTCTTTCATAGGATTCTAATTGCGTTGCCGGGTGTAGTCAGAGTGTTGCCGGGTGACAGCAGGTGGAAGCTGAGATGTGTTTTTTGGGGAAGAAGAATAATTTAAATATGCCTCATCTGTGAATCAGTGAATATGAGCCCCTCTTGGCAATCAAGCATCTCTCTCTCTCTGAGGATGTTAGGCTGCTGTATGGTGACGTAACACTGGTACTGGTTTTACCCATCATTCCCCTGTCCAAGTCAAACCTCTGTTAGCATGACAGGTAGTTACTGTACCATGTGTGTGTGTGTGTGTGTGTGTGTGTGTGTGTGTGTGTGTGTCTGTGTTTCAGGTAGTTACTGTACCATGTGTGTGTGTGTGTGTGTGTGTGTGTGTGTGTGTGTGTGTGTGTGTGTGTGTGTGTGTGTGTGTGTGTGTGTGTGTGTGTGTGTGTGTGTGTGTGGTGTCTGCGTTTCAGGTAGTTATTGTGCCGTACGGGTGCACAAGCAGACGGCCTCATTATTTATGGGAAAGCTGCTCATATAAATTCTCCATCTCTTTTACCGGGTATTGTTACCTTAGGAGGCCTGAGGAACTACAGTTCACTGCCTTCTAGGACTGGATAAACACTACCCTATACTGCCTTCTAGGACTGGATATATACTGCAGTATAGTGCCTTCTAGGACTGGATAAACACTACCCTATACTGCCTTCTAGGACTGGATAAACACTACAGTATACTGCCTTCTAGGTCTGGATAAACACTACAGTATACTGTCTTCTAGGACTGGATAAACACTACAGTATACTGCTTCTAGGACTGGATAAACACTACCCTATACTGCCTTCTAAGACTGGATATATACTGCAGTATACTGCCTTCTAGGACTGGATAAATACTACAGTATACGGTCTTCTAGGACTGGATAAACACTACAGTATACTGCTTCTAGGACTGGATATATACTGCAGTATACTGTCTTCTAGGACTGGATAAACACTACAGTATACTGCCTTCTAGGTCTGGATAAACACTACAGTATACTGTCTTCTAGGACTGGATAAACACTACAGTATACTGCTTCTAGGACTGGATAAACACTACCCTATACTGCCTTCTAGGACTGGATATATACTGCAGTATACTGCCTTCTAGGACTGGATAAACACTACCCTATACTGCCTTCTAGGACTGGATAAACACTACAGTATACTGCCTTCTAGGTCTGGATAAACACTACAGTATACTGCTTCTAGGACTGGATAAACACTACAGTATACTGTCTTCTAGGACTGGATAAACACTACAGTATACTGTCTTCTAGGACTGGATAAACACTGCAGTATACTGCCTTCTAGGACTGGATAAACACTACAGTATACTGTCTTCTAGGACTGGATAAACACTGCAGTATACTGCCTTCTAGGACTGGATAAACACTACAGTATACTGTCTTCTAGGACTGGATAAACACTACAGTATACTGTCTTCTAGGACTGGATAAACACTACAGTATACTGTCTTCTAGGACTGGATATATACTGCAGTATACTGCCTTCTAGGACTGGATAAACACTACAGTATACTGCCTTCTAGGACTGGATAAACACTACAGTATACTGCTTCTAGGACTGGATAAACACTGCAGTATACTGTCTTCTAGGACTGGATAAACACTACAGTATACTGCCTTCTAGGTCTGGATAAACACTACAGTATACTGTCTTCTAGGACTGGATAAACACTACAGTATACTGCTTCTAGGACTGGATAAACACTACCCTATACTGCCTTCTAGGACTGGATATATACTGCAGTATACTGCCTTCTAGGACTGGATAAACACTACCCTATACTGCCTTCTAGGACTGGATAAACACTACAGTATACTGCCTTCTAGGTCTGGATAAACACTACAGTATACTGCTTCTAGGACTGGATAAACACTACAGTATACTGTCTTCTAGGACTGGATAAACACTACAGTATACTGTCTTCTAGGACTGGATAAACACTACAGTATACTGCCTTCTAGGACTGGATAAACACTACCCTATACTGCCTTCTAGGACTGGATATATACTGCAGTATACTGCCTTCTAGGACTGGATAAACACTACAGTATACTGTCTTCTAGGACTGGATAAACACTACAGTATACTGTCTTCTAGGACTGGATAAACACTACAGTATACTGTCTTCTAGGACTGGATATATACTGCAGTATACTGCCTTCTAGGACTGGATAAACACTACAGTATACTGCCTTCTAGGACTGGATAAACACTAGAGTATACTGCCTTCTAGGACTGGATAAACACTACAGTATACTGTCTTCTAGGACTGGATAAACACTACAGTATACTGTCTTCTAGGACTGGATAAACACTACAGTATACTGTCTTCTAGGACTGGATATATACTGCAGTATACTGTCTTCTAGGACTGGATATATACTGCAGTATACTGCTTCTAGGACTGGATAAACACTACAGTATACTGTCTTCTAGGACTGGATAAACACTACAGTATACTGCCTTCTAGGACTGGATAAACACTACAGTATACTGTCTTCTAGGACTGGATAAACACTACAGTATACTGCCTTCTAGGACTGGATAAACACTACAGTATACTGTCTTCTAGGACTGGATAAATACTACAGTATACTGCCTTCTAGGACTGGATAAACACTACAGTATACTGCCTTCTAGGACTGGATAAACACTACAGTATACTGTTTTCTAGGACTGGATAAACACTACAGTATACTGTCTTCTAGGACTGGATAAATACTGCAGTATACTGCCTTCTAGGACTGGATAAATACTGCAGTATACTGCCTTCTAGGACTGGATAAATACTGCAGTATACTGCCTTCTAGGACTGGATAAATACTGCAGTATACTGCCTTCTAGGACTGGATAAATACTGCAGTAAACTGCCTTCTTAGACTGGGATAGACATGGGAGCATTTACCGTAAATGTAATAGTTTAAATAAGGAGGGATGCAGTATGGTTGTGATGTGTTTATGTAGGGTAATACGTATGTGAATGGAACACATTATTTCTGCAATATATCTGTTTCTCTGTGACTTATTTTATTGCTCAGACAAAAGCATTAGAGAAACAATAACCTACATGATATTTCTATGCCTGTGTCTGGTGTTAGGTCTGGGACTACAGTCTTCAGTCTGAAGCACATTGTTCCCCCTTCAGCTGAGAGAGAGAGAGAGAGAGAGAGAGAGAGAGAGAGAGAGAGAGAGAGAGAGAGAGAGAGAGAGAGAGAGAGAGAGAGAGAGAGAGAGAGAGAGAGAGAGAGAGAGAGAGAGAGAGAGAGAGAGAGAGAGAGAGAGAGAGAGAGAGAGAGAGAGAGAGAGAGTAAAATAAAGACGAGAGAGAGAGAGAGAGAGAGAGAGAGTAAAATAAAGACAGAGAGAGAGAGAGAGAGAGAGTAAAATAAAGACAGAGAGAGAGAGAGAGAGAGAGAGAGAGAAAATAAAGACAGAGAGAGAGAGAGAGAGAGAGAGAGAGAGAGAGAGAGAGAGAGAGAAAAATAAAGACAGAGAGAGAGAGAGAGAGAGAGAGTAAAATAAAGACAGAGAGAGAGAGAGAGAGAGAGAGAGAGAGAGAGAGAGAGAGAGAAAAATAAAGACAGAGAGAGAGAGAGAGATAAAGAAAGAGAGAGAGAGAGAGAGAGAGAGAGAGAGAGAGAGAGAGAAAATAAAGACGGAGAGAGAGAGAGAGAAGAAAAATAAAGACAGAGAGAGAGAGAGAAGAGAGAGAGAGAAAAGAGAGAGAGAGAGAGAGAGAGAGAGAGAGAGAGAGAGAGAGAGAGAGAGAGAGAGAGCCAGGCCACATGAGCCCTCTATTGTCCAGCAGCTGAAACGTACAGATGACTCTTCCAAACAGCATGTGACCTTGGCAAAGGAAAGGGGGTTTGTGGAGGATAGGGGTGGGAGAAGAGTGAATGGATGTGTGTGTGTGTAGGGGTCTTCCAGAGGAGAAGACAGGTCCATTGGATGGAAAACAGGCAGCAGGAGCAGAATACTGAGGAGAGAGAACAGGTGCAGCGTCCTGCCCCGACCCACGGGGTCATCAGATATGTGAAGGGACTAAGACTTTTACAGAATGCTAAAAATGTCTATTATAAACCATACTGAAAGAGATGGGGAAGGAGCGAGTGTGTGTGAGAGAGGGACAGAGAGCAATAGAACGAGAGAGAGAAAGAGGTGAATGAGAGGGGAGGGGGCATAAGCGGGAGAGAGAGGAGAATGACAGGGAGAGAAAGAGGGAACCATACAGAGACGGAGAGAGACAGAGAGAACGAGAGGGGGAGGGGGCATAAGCGGGAGAGAGAGGAGAATGACAGGGAGAGAAAGAGGGACAAGAGAGAGATGGAGAGAGACAGAGAGAAAGGAAGAGAGCCCAGCAGAACATAACAGGGGCTGTAACACCAGGTTTATACAGAGCATCACATGGAAACATTTTTCACTGTTTGGACTATACAATGCAGACAACGGTCTACATTTCAATATAACATTAACATAAAATGTATATAACATTAATATAACATTAACATAACATTAATATAACATACAATTAATATAACATTAAGGTAACATTAATATAACATTGACATAACATTAACATACCATTAAAATAACATAACATTAAAATAACATTAACATAACAATAATATAACAGTACCATAACATTACAATAACATTAACATAACAATAATATAACAATAACATACCATTAACATAACAATAATATGACATTAACATACCGTTAAAATAGCATAGCATTAAAATAACATTAACATAACAATAATATAACAGTACCATAACATTAACATAACATTAACATAACAATAATATAACAGTACCATAACATTAACATAACATTAACATAACAATAATATAAAAGTAACATTAGCATAACATTAACATAGCAATAACATTACATCAATATAACATCAATATAACATACCATTAAATAACATTAACATAACAATAATATAACATTAACATAACATTGACATGCCATTAATGTAACATTAATATAACATCAATATAACATCAATATAACTTTAAGATACCATTAATATAACATTAAGGTAACATTAATATAACAGTAACATAACATTAACATAACAGTAATATAACATTAACATAACATTAACATACCATTAATATAACATTACGGTAACATTAATATAACATTACGGTAACATTAATATAACAGTAACATAACACTAATATCACATTAACATAACATTGACATAACATTAATATAACATTACGGTAACATTAATATAACAGTAACATAACATTAATATAACATTAACATAACATTGACATAACATTAACATCACATGTATTCATTCCATCTGTATTAGTGATATTCCACCGTCAGCATTCTCTAATACTAGTCTTTCTTGTTACTCCGTATGTACACAATAAACAATATTTACAGAAACCAAATGTCACTCCTGTATAGAGTACAGATTACATTTCATTTCTGACAGAAACCACATTTCAATCTAGTCACAAACCATGCTTACCAGAACAAAACGTGTCAAACGAAACCACCAAATTAAAATGTGCATGAATTAAATGATCTAGCTTATTCTTTCCTTTGAGTAGTAATCTGTAACGGACCTGATTAGCATATGTAAAACGCTGGAACACTGAGTGACCCTTTTCATGGTCAACCGTCCGGCAAACAACACTACCGTCTCATCTGGCTAAAGCTATTCATTGGTGTGTATGGGGGTGTCTGTGGTTGTGTGTGTGTGTGTTTTGTGTGTGGTTTGTGTGTGTGGTGTGTGTGTGTGTGTGTGTGTGTGTGTGTGTGTGTGTGTGTGTGTGTGTGTGTGTGTGTGTGTGTGCGGGTGTCTGTGTGTGTGTGTGGGTTGTGTGTGTGTGTGTGTGTGTGTGTGTGTGTGTGTGTGTGTGTGTGTGTGTGTGTGTGTGTGTGTGTGTGTATGCGGTGTCTGTGTGTGTGTGTGTGTGTGTGTGTGTGTGTGTGTGTGTGTGTGTGTGTGTGTGTGTGTGTGTGTGTGTGTGTGTATGTGGTGTGTGTGTGGTGTGTGTGTGTGTGTGGTGTCTGTGTGTGTGTGTGTGTGTAGGGGGTTCATTCCTCTTTTTGATTACTTGGCAGAGGAGAAAATCTATGAGATGGAGTGAGGCTCAAATGTATACTTGAGGAAATAGCATGGAATAAGTATTCTGCTGCTTACTTAGCTGGCCTGAGAGAGAGAGAGAGAGAGAGAGAGAGAGAGAGAGAGAGAGAGAGAGAGAGAGAGAGACGGGAAAGGGGAGAGAGGAAGGGCGGGTGAGAGAGAGAGAGAGATATATATAAACACTAACAGCTTACATTACACTCCTCACATTCACCCAGCCTGAGGTGAGACATGGGAGGTTTCCACAGAACCTGGCTGTGAATCAAACTAGGGAGTAGGCTGTGAATCAAACTAGGGAGTGGGCTGTGAATCAAACTAGGGAGTAGGCTGTGAATCAAACTAGGGAGTGGGCTGTGAATCAAACTAGGGAGTGGGCTGGGAATCAAACTATGGAGTGGGCTGTGAATCAAACTATGGAGTGGGCTGTGAATCAAACTAGGGATTGGGCTGTGAATCAAACTAGGGAGTGGGCTGGGAATCAAACTATGGAGTGGGCTGTGAATCAAACTAGGGAGTTGGGCTGTGAATCAAACTAGGGAGTGGGCTGGGAATCAAACTATGGAGTGGGCTGTGAATCAAACTAGGGAGTAGGCTGTGAATCAAACTAGGGAGTGGGCTGTGAATCAAACTAGGGAGTGGGCTGTGAATCAAACTAGGGAGTGGGCTGGGAATCAAACTATGGAGTGGGCTGTGAATCAAACTAGGGATTGGGCTGTGAATCAAACGAGGGAGTAGGCTGGGAATCAAACTATGGAGTGGGCTGTGAATCAAACTAGGGAGTAGGCTGTGAATCAAACTAGGGAGTAGGCTGTGAATCAAACTAGGGAGTAGGCTGTGAATCAAACTAGGGAGTAGGCTGTGAATCAAACTAGGGAGTGGGCTGTGAATCAAACTAGGGATTGGGCTGTGAATCAAACGAGGGAGTAGGCTGTGAATCAAACTAGGGAGTAGGCTGGGAATCAAACTAGGGATTGGGCTGTGAATCGAACTAGGGATTGGGCTGGGAATCAAACTAGGGATTGGGCTGTGAATCAAACTAGGGAGTGGGCTGTGAATCAAACTAGGGAGTAGGCTGTGAATCAAACTAGGGAGTAGGCTGTGAATCAAACTAGGGAGTAGGCTGTGAATCAAACTAGGGAGTTGGCTTTGAATCAAACTATGGAGTGGGCTGTGAATCAAACGAGGGAGTAGGCGGTGCCAGTTTGCCACTCTCCCTCCTAAATCTAACCCGAGGAAAAATAAGGTTATTAATTCACAGAGATCTTCTCTTCCTTCCAAGAAGAGAGAGATTTTTCTTACTTCAAAAAAAAAGTTGAGATGAATGTTTTTTTAAAGGAAGAGATAGTATGGTCAGTGTAGTACTTGGAATGTATAAATAAAACTGAGTGTACATCTTGGGTCTGTGTCTCAAATGACATGCCAATGACACCCTATTCTGTAACACACTACTTTTGACCAGATGCCCTGGGAAGCAGTGACATTTTGGGACGCAGATAGGGCTGTGGAGGTCATGACATTTTGGGACGCAGCATAGGGCTGTGGAGGTCATGACATTTTGGGGGATAGGGCTGTGGAGGTCATGACATTTTGGGACGCAGCATAGGGCTGTGGAGGTCATGACATTTGGGACGCAGCTAGGGCTGTGGAGGTCATGACATTTGGGGTCGCAGCATAGGGCTGTGGAGGTCTGACATTTTGGGACGCAGCATAGGGCTGTGGAGGTCAAAACATTTTGGGATGCAGCATAGGGCTGTGGAGGTCATGACATTTTGGGACGCAGCATAGGGCTGTGGAGGTCATGACATTTTGGGCGCAGCATAGGGCTGTGGAGGTCATGACATTTTGGGACGAGCATAGGGCCGTGGAGGTCATGACATTTTGGGACGCAGCATAGGGCTGTGGAGGTCATGACATTTTGGGACGCAACATAGGACTGTGGAGGTCTGACATTTTGGGATGCAACATAGGGCTGTGGAGGTCATGACATTTTGGGACGCAGCATAGGGCTGTGGAGGTCAGCGGGACGCAGCATAGGGCCGTGGAGGTCATGACGGTTATTGTCAGTCAAAAGACTGTCGGTCTCACGGTAATAAACGGTTAATTAACATAAACACGTTAAGCATCTCCAGGCCGAGTACACAAACCGCTGATGCACACTTCTGGAACATCTACGTTTAAAATCTATTTAATAAACACCACGACAATAAATCTATTATTTTATTTTAGTTAGGTCTAAAGAAAAATGATGACATGAAGAAAATGTATTTCAGAAGAAGAGAATATATGAATTGGCCTACTTCCTGTACGTTATCTGGCTATATGCTCAATGCAATAGGCTGTAGGCTTATTCCTTTAGCTGACAAGATATGCTTATAAGTCCCGTGTCCTTATTTTATAGTAAGAAGAATATAATAGAACCTAGCTGAATAAAATAGAAAGGATATTTCTCCCAGTACAGAGTGCAGAATGAAATGGTTATGCTGAGAGGAAAAGGGATCATTTGAAACAGGTCCTATTCGCTATATTTAGAGTTATTTAGCAGCTTTAGTGGTGAATGATACAAACCTTAAAATGTCTTAGGAGTCAAAACATATACGGGCTGCGTGACGCGACTATTAGTTTGTTGATGATTTGAGAAAGTCGCAAAAACCAAAGATGGCGCTCTGTTCCTGGTTTAGTTTTTTTGGTCAGAGATTCAATCCAACAACCTTTCAGTTACCGCCCCTCCACTCTAACCACTAGTCTACCTGCCGTCCCTACACTCTAACCACTAGGCTACCTGACACCCCTCCACTCTAACCACTAGGCTACCTGCCGTCCCTACACTCTAACCACTAGTCTACCTGACACCCCTCCACTCTAACCACTAGTCTACCTGCCGTCCCTACACTCTAACCACTAGTCTACCTGACACCCCTCCACTCTAACCACTAGGCTACCTGCCGTCCCTACACTCTAACCACTAGTCTACCTGCCGTCCCTACACTCTAACCACTAGGCTACCTGCCGTCCCTCCACTCTAACCACTAGGCTACCTGCCGTCCCTACACTCTAACCACTAGGCTACCTGACACCCCCTCCACTCTAACCACTAGTCTACCTGCCGTCCCTCCACTCTAACCACTAGTCTACCTGCCGTCCCTCCACTCTAACCACTAGTCTACCTGACACCCCTCCACTCTAACCACTAGTCTACCTGCCGTCCCTACACTCTAACCACTAGTCTACCTGCCGTCCCTACACTCTAACCACTAGTCTACCTGCCGTCCCTACACTCTAACCACTAGGCTACCTGACACCCCTCCACTCTAACCACTAGGCTACCTGCCGTCCCTCCACTCTAACCACTAGTCTACCTGCCGTCCCTCCACTCTAACCACTAGGCTACCTACCGTCCCTCCACTCTAACCACTAGTCTACCTGCTGCCCCTACCTGCTGCCCCTACACTCTAACCACTAGTCTACCTGCCGTCCCTACACACTAACCACTAGTCTACCTGACACCCCTACACTCTAACCACTAGGCTACCTGCCGTCCCTACACTCTAACCACTAGTCTACCTGCCGCCCCTACACTCTAACCACTAGGCTACCTGCCGTCCCTACACTCTAACCACTAGGCTACCTGTCGTCCCTACACTCTAACCACTAGGCTACCTGTCGTCCCTACACTCTAACCACAAGGCTACCTGTCGTCCCTACACTCTAACCACTAGTCTACCTGCCGCCCATACACTCTAACCACTAGGCTACCTGCCGTCCCTACACTCTAACCACTAGGCTACCTGTCGTCCCCTACACTCTAACCACTAGGCTACCTGCCGTCCCTACACTCTAACCACTAGGCTACCTGCCGTCCCTCCACTCTAACCACTAGGCTACCTGCCGTCCCTCCACTCTAACCACTAGGCTACCTGCCGTCCCTACACTCTAACCACTAGACTACCTGCCGTCCCTACACTCTAACCACTAGTCTACCTGCCGTCCCTACACTCTAACCACTAGTCTACCTGACACCCCTCCACTCTAACCACTAGTCTACCTGCCGCCCCTCCACTCTAACCACTAGGCTACCTGCCGTCCCTACACTCTAACCACTAGACTACCTGACACCCCTACACTCTAACCACTAGTCTACCTGCTGTCCCTACACTCTAACCACTAGGCTACCTGCCGTCCCTACACTCTAACCACTAGTCTACCTGCCGTCCCTCCACTCTAACCACTAGGCTACCTGACACCCCTACACTCTAACCACTAGTCTACCTGCCGTCCCTCCACTCTAACCACTAGTCTACCTGCCGTCCCTCCACTCTAACCACTAGTCTACCTGACACCCCTACACTCTAACCACTAGGCTACCTGCCGTCCCTACACTCTAACCACTAGTCTACCTGCCGTCCCTCCACTCTAACCACTAGTCTACCTACCGCCCCTACAGTCTAACCACTAGGCTACCTGCCGTCCCTCCACTCTAACCACTAGGCTACCTACCGTCCCTACACTCTAACCACTAGGCTACCTACCGTCCCCTCCACTCTAACCACTAGTCTACCTGCTGCCCCTCTCCCTACACTCTAACCACTAGTCTACCTGCCGTCCCTACACTCTAACCACTAGTCTACCTGACACCCCCTACACTCTAACCACTAGTCTACCTACCGTCCCTCCACTCTAACCACTAGTCTACCTGGCCCCTACACTCTAACCACTAGTCTACCTACCGTCCCTCCACTCTAACCACTAGTCTACCTGTCACCCCTACACTCTAACCACTGGTCTACCTACCGCCCCTCCACTCTAACCACTAGTCTACCTGCCGTCCCTCCACTCTAACCACTAGTCTACCTGCCGCCCCTCCACTCTAACCACTAGGCTACCTGCCGTCCCTCCACTCTAACCACTAGTCTACCTGCCGTCCCTCCACTCTAACCACTAGGCTACCTGCCGCCCTCCACTCTAACCACTAGGCTACCTGACACCCCTACACTCTAACCACTAGACTACCTGCCGTCCCTCCACTCTAACCACTAGACTACCTACCGTCCCTCCACTCTAACCACTAGTCTACCTGAACCCTCTACACTCTAACCACTAGTCTACCTGCCGCCCCTACACTCTAACCACTAGACTACCTGACACCCCTACACTCTAAACCACTAGGCTACCTGCCGTCCCTCCACTCTAACCACTAGTCTACCTACCGTCCCTACACTCTAACCACTAGTCTACCTGACACCCCTACACTCTAACCACTAGTCTACCTGCCGTCCCTCCACTCTAACCACTAGTCTACCTGCCGTCCCTACACTATAACCACTAGTCTACCTGCCGCCCCTACACTCTAACCACTAGTCTACCTGCCGCCCCTCCACTCTAACCACTAGTCTACCTGCCGTCCCTCCACTCTAACCACTAGGCTACCTGACACCCCTACACTCTAACCACTAGTCTACCTGCCGTCCCTCCACTCTAACCACTAGTCTACCTACCGTCCCTCCACTCTAACCACTAGTCTACCTGACACCCCTACACTCTAACCACTAGACTACCTGCCGTCCCTCCACTCTAACCACTAGTCTACCTGCCGTCCCTCCACTCTAACCACTAGTCTACCTACCGCCCCTCCACTCTAACCACTAGGCTACCTGCCGTCCCTCCACTCTAACCACTAGTCTACCTGCCGTCCCTACACTCTAACCACTAGTCTACCTGCCGTCCCTACACTCTAACCACTAGTCTACCTGACGCCCCTACACTCTAACCACTAGTCTACCTACCGTCCCTCCACTCTAACCACTAGTCTACCTGCCGTCCCTACACTCTAACCACTAGTCTACCTGCCGTCCCTACACTCTAACCACTAGTCTACCTGACACCCCTACACTCTAACCACTAGTCTACCTACCGTCCCTCCACTCTAACCACTAGTCTACCTGCTGCCCCTACACTCTAACCACTAGTCTACCTACCGCCCCTCCACTCTAACCACTAGGCTACCTGCCGTCCCTCCACTCTAACCACTAGTCTACCTGCCGTCCCTTCACTCTAACCACTAGGCTACCTGCCGTCCCTCCACTCTAACCACTAGTCTACCTGACACCCCTACACTCTAACCACTAGACTACCTACCGTCCCTCCACTCTAACCACTAGTCTACCTACCGTCCCTCCACTCTAACCACTAGTCTACCTGCCGTCCCTACACTCTAACCACTAGTCTACCTGCCTGCCCCTACACTCTAACCACTAGACTACCTGACACCGTCCCTACACTCTAACCACTAGGCTACCTGCCGTCCCTACACTCTAACCACTAGTCTACCTACCGTCCCTACACTCTAACCACTAGTCTACCTGACGCCCCTACACTCTAACCACTAGTCTACCTGCCGTCCCTACACTCTAACCACTAGGCTACCTGACACCCCCTACACTCTAACCACTAGTCTACCTGCCGTCCCTCCACTCTAACCACTAGGCTACCTGCCGTCCCTCCACTCTAACCACTAGACTACCTGACACCCCTACACTCTAACCACTAGACTACCTACCGTCCCTCCACTCTAACCACTAGACTACCTACCGTCCCTCCACTCTAACCACTAGTCTACCTACAGTCTCTACACTCTAACCACTAGTCTACCTGCCTGCCCCTACACTCTAACCACTAGACTACCTGACACCCCCTACACTCTAACCACTAGGCTACCTGCCGTCCCTCCACTCTAACCACTAGTCTACCTACCGTCCCTACACTCTAACCACTAGACTACCTGACACCCCTACACTCTAACCACTAGACTACCTGCCGTCCCTCCACTATAACCACTAGTCTACCTGCCGTCCCTACACTCTAACCACTAGGCTACCTGCCGTCCCTACACTATAACCACTAGTCTACCTGCCGTCCCCCCCACTATAACCACTAGGCTACCTGCCGTCCCTACACTCTAACCACTAGGCTACCTGCCGTCCCTACACTCTAACCACTAGGCTACCTGACCGCCCTACACTCTAACCACTAGTCTACCTGCCGTCCCTCCACTCTAACCACTAGGCTACCTGCCGTCCCTCCACTCTAACCACTAGGCTACCTGCCGCCCCTACACTCTAACCACTAGGCTACCTGCCGTCCCTCCACTCTAACCACTAGGCTACCTGCCCTCCCTCCACTCTAACCACTAGGCTACCTGCCGCCCCTACACTCTAACCACTAGGCTACCTGCCGTCCCTACACTCTAACCACTAGTCTACCTGCCGTCCCTACACTCTAACCACTAGTCTACCTGCCGTCCCTACACTCTAACCACTAGGCTACCTGACGCCCCTACACTCTAACCACTAGTCTACCTGCCGTCCCTCCACTCTAACCACTAGTCTACCTGCTGCCCCTACACTCTAACCACTAGTCTACCTGCCGTCCCTACACTCTAACCACTAGTCTACCTGTCGCCCCTACACTCTAACCACTGGGCTACCTGCCGCCCCTCCACTCTAACCACTAGTCTACCTGCCGTCCCTACACTCTAACCACTAGTCTACCTACCGCCCCTACACTCTAACCACTAGGCTACCTGCCGTCCCTACACTCTAACCACTAGGCTACCTGCCGTCCCTCCACTCTAACCACTAGTCTACCTGCCGTCCCTACACTCTAACCACTAGACTACCTGACCGCCCCTACACTCTAACCACTAGGCTACCTGCCGTCCCTACACTCTAACCACTAGGCTACCTGCCGTCCCTACACTCTAACCACTAGTCTACCTGCCGTCTCTACACTCTAACCACTAGTCTACCTGCCTGCCCCTACACTCTAACCACTAGGCTACCTGCCCCCTACACTCTAACCACTAGGCTACCTGCCGTCCCTACACTCTAACCACTAGTCTACCTGCCGTCCCTACACTCTAACCACTAGGCTACCTGACGCCCCTACACTCTAACCACTAGGCTACCTGTCGTCCCTACACTCTAACCACTAGGCTACCTGCCGTCCCTACACTCTAACCACTAGTCTACCTGCCGTCCCTACACTCTAACCACTAGGCTACCTGCCGTCCCTACACTCTAACCACTAGGCTACCTGCCGTCCCTACACTCTAACCACTAGGCTACCTGCCGCCCCTACACTCTAACCACTAGGCTACCTGCCGTCCCTACACTCTAACCACTAGGCTACCTGCCGTCCCTCCACTCTAACCACTAGGCTACCTGCCGTCCCTCCACTCTAACCACTAGGCTACCTGCCGTCCCTACACTCTAACCACTAGGCTACCTGCCGTCCCTACACTCTAACCACTAGGCTACCTGCCGTCCCTACACTCTAACCACTAGACTACCTGCCGTCCCTCCACTCTAACCACTAGGCTACCTGCCGTCCCCTACACTCTAACCACTAGGCTACCTGCCGTCCCTCCACTCTAACCACTAGGCTACCTGCCGTCCCTCCACTCTAACCACTAGGCTACCTGCCGCCCCTACACTCTAACCACTAGTCTACCTGCCGTCCCTACACTCTAACCACTAGGCTACCTGTCGTCCCTACACTCTAACCACTAGGCTACCTGCCGTCCCTACACTCTAACCACTAGGCTACCTGTCGTCCCTCCACTCTAACCACTAGGCTACCTGCCGTCCCTACACTCTAACCACTAGGCTACCTGCCGTCCCTACACTCTAACCACTAGGCTACCTGCCGTCCCTACACTCTAACCACTAGTCTACCTGCCCGTCCCTACACTCTAACCACTAGTCTACCTGCCGTCCCTACACTCTAACCACTAGGCTACCTGTCGTCCCTCCACTCTAACCACTAGGCTACCTGCCGTCCCTACACTCTAACCACTAGTCTACCTGCCGTCCCTACACTCTAACCACTAGGCTACCTGTCGTCCCTACACTCTAACCACTAGGCTACCTGTCGTCCCTACACTCTAACCACTAGGCGACCTGCCGCCCTACACTCTAACCACTAGTCTACCTGCCGTCCCTACACTCTAACCACTAGGCTACCTGCCGTCCCTACACTCTAACCACTAGGCTACCTGTCGTCCCTACACTCTAACCACTAGGCTACCTGCCGTCCCTACACTCTAACCAATAGGCGACCTGCCAGTCCCTACACTCTAACCACTAGGCTACCTGCCGTCCCTACACTCTAACCACTAGGCTACCTGTCGTCCCTCCGCTCTAACCACTAGGCTACCTGCCGTCCCTACACTCTAACCACTAGTCTACCTGCCGCCCCTACACTCTAACCACTAGGCTACCTGCCGTCCCTACACTCTAACCACTAGGCTACCTGTCGTCCCTACACTCTAACCACTAGGCTACCTGTCGTCCCTACACTCTAACCACTAGGCTACCTGTCGTCCCTACACTCTAACCACTAGTCTACCTGCCGCCCCTACACTCTAACCACTAGGCTACCTGCCGTCCCTACACTCTAACCACTAGGCTACCTGTCGTCCCTACACTCTAACCACTAGGCTACCTGCCGTCCCTACACTCTAACCACTAGGCTACCTGCCGTCCCTCCACTCTAACCACTAGGCTACCTGCCGTCCCTCCACTCTAACCACTAGGCTACCTGCCGTCCCTACACTCTAACCACTAGACTACCTGCCGTCCCTACACTCTAACCACTAGGCTACCTGCCGTCCCTACACTCTAACCACTAGTCTACCTGCCGACCCTCCACTCTAACCACTAGTCTACCTGCCGACCCTCCACTCTAACCACTAGTCTACCTGACACCCCTACACTCTAACCACTAGGCTACCTGCCGTTCCTACACTCGAACCACTAGGCTACCTGCCGTCCCTCCACTCGAACCACTAGGCTACCTGCCGCCCCTACACTCTAACCACTAGGCTACCTGCCGTCCCTACACTCTAACCACTAGGCTACCTGCCGTCCCTACACTCTAACCACTAGGCTACCTGCCGCCCTCCACTCTAACCACTAGGCTACCTGCCGCCCCTACACTCTAACCACTAGGCTACCTGCCGCCCCTACACTCCTAACCACTAGGCTACCTGCCGTCCCTACACTCTAACCACTAGGCTACCTGAGACCCCACTGTTCTCTGATTGGACAGCTGTTTTCTCATTAAGTGATCATATTTTCACCCATCAGACTATTGTCAATTTAATATTGTCTTTACTAATATGTAAAATTAGTTTGGATTTAGAATTGCCCATTATCAAATGGGCTAGGAACAGTGGCAGGGGGGGAAAAAAACATGTCATATTGCCGCGAGCTTTCCCGCCGGTCTGTTTTGTAGGCTACTCTGATTTCATAGCGGAACATGTGCTGAATATGAGCAGCTGAGAAATTCATATTATTTCAAGCCATGCATCAACCACTGTTTGAGGAGCATGTTCTCGCTGCCCGGCAGGTGATATTCCACCCAACCTCTGTATGCCGTGGGCTCTCCAAACCTTGTTCCTGCAGATACCCAGTGATTCATTTGGGAAACCATGTGGAATGTGTTCGGGATCCTCGATAGTAACATGTTTTCACAACAAAACATATTTCACTAAACTGTGACAGCCCGTCTGCATGCTAGAGAAAGGAAATGAGAGAGAGAGGAGGAGATGGAAACGCACGGTGGTGAGACATTCTGTAGCTAAAGGTAATGTGTCATCCAATTAATTATGAAAATGTAAAAGAAAAGAGCATTCCCTATTACAAGGCTATTCAAATGCTAATGCACTAATTGTAGGCTAACTGTAAGCCGCCCGGCACAATCAATAAACCCACAGCATGTCCTAGGGCTATACATTCTCTCCCAGACTCACCGATAGACATTTAGAATAATACAGTCCACACTCAAAGGCAATTACTTTCATTTTTCTTTAATTTTGGACTATAGGCCAGACCAATTATGTACCAAAGACATCTTAAATCAGTTTTGTTTTATGTTTTTTTCTGTCATGAGTAATATGCAGTAGGCTGTGTATTGTATAACAGCACCATCATCATTATAATTCAGTCCCCCCCAGGCTTGGGCTCAGAAGCCTACACATATGAATAGGTTCTAATATGCTTCTGGTTGTTTAGAATTAAACATCACCTTAGAAAGCTGGCCATTTAGTTGTGCTAGGCTTTGATACAAAACCCACAACAACCATGTTATACACTGTTTCAACCTGCCGTTGAACTTGTTTCTTCATATTGATCAATCACAGTGAGGTGAGTTTTAGAAGTACTATAGGCCTACTGTTTTGACCACAGGTGTTTGATTTGATTTGATTTTAGATGGCATTTGCATTGATGTCAGGGTGGTATGAGGGACAATAGAGCCCTGAGTACCAGGCCATTAGGACCTGATGGAGGGACAATAGAGCCCTGAGTACCAGGCCATTAGGACCTGATGGAGGGACAATAGAACCCTGAGTACCAGGCCATTAGGACCTGATGGAGACACAATAGAACCCTGAGTACCAGGCCATTAGGACCTGATGGAGAGGGACAATAGAACCCTGAGTAACAGGCCATTAGGACCTGATGGAGACACAATAGAACCCTGAGTACCAGGCCATTAGGACCTGATGGAGGGACAATAGAACCCTGAGTAACAGGCCATTAGGACCTGATGGAGGGACAATAGAACCCTGAGTAACAGGCCATTAGGACCTGATGGAGGGACAATAGAACCCTGAGTAACAGGCCATTAGGACCTGATGGAGGGACAATAGAACCCCTGAGTACCAGGCCATTAGGACCTGATGGAGGGAGACAATAGAATCCCTGAGTACCAGGTCATTAGGACCTGATGGAGGGACAATAGAACCCTGAGTACCAGGCCATTAGGACCTGATGGAGAAACAATAGAACCCTGAGTACCAGGCCATTAGGACCTGATGGAGGGACAATAGAACCCTGAGTAACAGGCCATTAGGACCTGATGGAGGCACAATAGAACCCTGAGTAACAGGCCATTAGGACCTGATGGAGGGACAATAGAACCCTGAGTAACAGGCCATTAGGACCTGATGGAGGACAATAGAACCCTGAGTACCAGGCCATTAGGACCTGATGGCGACACAATAGAGCCCTGAGTACCAGGCCATTGGGACCTGATGGAGGGACAATAGAACCCTGAGTAACAGGCCATTAGGACCTGATGGAGACACAATAGAACCCTGAGTACCAGGCCATTGGGACCTGATGGAGACACAATAGAACCCTGAGTACCAGGTCATTAGGACCTGATGGAGGGACAATAGAACCCCTGAGTACCAGGCCATTAGGACCTGATGGAGGGACAATAGAACCCTGAGTAACAGGCCATTAGGACCTGATGGAGACACAATAGAACCCTGAGTACCAGGCCATTAGGACCTGATGGAGAAACAATAGAGCCCTGAGTACCATGCCATGAGGACCTGATGGAGGGACAATAGAACCCCTGAGTAACAGGCCATTAGGACCTGATGGAGACACAATAGAACCCTGAGTACCAGGCCATTAGGACCTGATGGAGAAACAATAGAGCCCTGAGTACCAGGCCATTAGGACCTGATGGAGGGACAATAGAACCCTGAGTAACAGGCCATTAGGACCTGATGGAGGGACAATAGAACCCTGAGTACCAGGCCATTAGGACCTGATGGAGAAACAATAGAGCCCTGAGTACCAGGCCATTAGGACCTGATGGAGGGACAATAGAACCCTGAGTACCAGGCCATTAGGACCTGATGGAGGGACAATAGAACCCTGAGTACCAGGCCATTAGGACCTGATGGAGAAACAATAGAGCCCTGAGTACCAGGCCATTAGGACCTGATGGAGACACAATAGAGCCCTGAGTACCAGGCCATTAGGACCTGATGGAGAAACAATAGAGCCCTGAGTACCAGGTCATTAGGACCTGATGGAGGGACAATAGAACCCTGAGTAACAGGCCATTAGGACCTGATGGAGGAACAATAGAGCCCTGAGTACCATGCCATGAGGACCTGATGGAGGGACAATAGAACCCTGAGTAACAGGCCATGAGGACCTGATGGAGGGACAATAGAACCCTGAGTACCAGGCCATTAGGACCTGATGGAGACACAATATAGCCCTGAGTACCAGGTCATTAGGACCTGATGGTAGCAATATAACCCTGAATACAAGGTCATTAGGACCTCATTGTAGCAATATAGCCCTGAGTACCAGGTCATTAGGACCTCATTGTAGCAATATAGCCCTGAGTACCAGGCCATTAGGACCTCGATGGTAGCAGTATAGTCCTGAGTACTAGGCCATTAGGACCTGATGGTAGCAATATAGTCCTGAGTACTAGGCCATTAGGACCTGATTGTAGCAATTGTAGCAATATAGCCCTGAGTACCAGGCCTGATTGTAGCAATATAGCCCTGAGTACCAGGCCATTAGCACCTGATGGTAGTTAGCAGGTTAGGTACTACCAAAGCATGTCCACAGTGCATAAAAGGAGATTACCGTGAATCAACTGTCGATTGTAAGTCGCTCTGGATAAGAGCGTCTGCTAAATGACTTAAATGTAAATGTAATTGGAATTTCACTGCGGTTATGACTCATGACTACCAGTGTGGCGGTAATATGGTGGTAACACCGCAACAGTCCTAGACGCAGCCTGTATCCTGGGCCAAGTATGAGAAGCAGCTTGATCTCTGACCTGCCTACCACAAAGAGAGAGAGAGAGAGAGAGAGAGAGAGAGAGAGAGAGAGAGAGAGAGAGAGAGAGAGAGAGAGAGAGAGAGAGAGAGAGAGAGAGAGAGAGAGAGAGAGACTATACCCGCTAATTGTCACAATCCAGAAAAGAGCCGTTATAATTCTACAATCACCTAAAAGGAAGTGATTTCCAAACCTTCCATAACAAAGTCATCACCTACAGAGAGATGAACCTAGAGAAGAGTCCCACAAGCAAGCTGGTCCTGTTGCTGTCCTGGGGCTCTGTTAAAAGGAACAGGACAGCTGCGTGGGCTCTTCTGTGATGAAGGACAGTAGCACATTTAGACCCAACCAAATCATGAGAAAACAAAAGGTAATTTGACACATTGGAAAGAATGAACAAAAAAACTGATCAAACTAGGATGCTATTTGGCCCTAAACAGAGAGTACACAGTGGCAGAATACCTGCCAAACATATGACCATATTAGACACACACATTTCCCACAGATCACACAGACCCACAAACACATTTTCAAACTAATCAAACATTGATAAACTCCCATCTCAATTTGGCGAACTACCACAATGTGCAATCACAGTAGCAAGATATGTGACCAGTTGCCATGAAAACAGGGTAACCACAAACAACACTGTAAATACAACCTATATTTATCTGTTTATCTTCCCCTACTATTTGTACTACAACTATTTGCACATAGTTAAAAACACTGTACATAATTGATAATATAACATTTGAAATGTCTTTATAGTTTTGAAACCTTTATGAGTTCAATGTTTACTGTACATTTGTTGTTGGTGTTGTTCTTTGTTTCATCTCACTTTTGTTTAATGTTTATTTCACTTACTTTGGCAATGTAAACATGTTTCCCAGGCCAATAAAGCCTTTTGAATTTAATTGAATTAAGAGTCCTCTCTGTTATTAGTCTTTAACCAGTCAGAGTCCTCTCTGTTATTAGTCTTTAACCAGTCAGAGTCCTCTCTGTTATTAGTGCTTTAACCAGTCAGAGTCTCCTCTCTGTTATTAGTCTTCTAACCAGTCAGAGTCCTCTCTGTTATTAGTCTTTAACCAGTCAGAGTCCTCCTCTGTTTTAGTCTTTAACCAGTCAGAGTCCTCTCTGTTATTAGTCTTCTTACCAGTCGAGTCCTCTCTGTTAGTTAGTCTTTAACCAGTCAGAGTCTCTCTCTCTGTTATTAGTCTTTAACCAGTCAGAGTCCTCTCTGTTATTAGTCTTTAACCAGTCAGAGTCCTCTCTGTTATGAGTCTTTAACCAGTCAGAGTCCTCTCTGTTAGAGTCTTTAACCAGTCAGAGTCCTCTCTGTTATTAGTCTTTAACCAGTCAGAGTCCTCTCTGTTATTAGTCTTTAACCAGTCAGAGTGCTCTCTGTTATTAGTCTTTAACCAGTCAGAGTCCTCTCTGTTATTAGTCTTTAACCAGTCGGAGAGTCCTCTCTGTTTTAGTCTTTAACCAGTCAGAGTCCTCTCTGTTATTAGTCTTTAACCAGTCAGAGTCCTCTCTGTTATTAGTCTTTAACCAGTCAGAGTCCTCTCTGTTATTAGTCTTTAACCAGTCAGAGTCCTCTCTGTTATTAGTCTTTAACCAGTCAGAGTCCTCTCTGTTATTAGTCTTTAACCAGTCAGAGTCCTCTCTGTTATTAGTCTTTAACCAGTCAGAGTCCTCTCTGTTATTAGTCTTTAACCAGTCAGAGTCCTCTCTGTTATTAGTCTTTAACCAGTCAGGAGTCCTCTCTGTTATTAGTCTTTAACCAGTCAGAGTCCTCTCTGTTATTAGTCTTTAACCAGTCAGAGTCTCTCTCTGTTATTAGTCTTTAACCAGTCAGAGTCCTCTCTGTTATTAGTCTTTAACCAGTCAGAGTCCTCTCTGTTATTAGTCTTTAACCAGTCAGAGTCCTCTCTGTTATTAGTCTTTAACCAGTCAGAGTCCTCTCTGTTATTAGTCTTTAACCAGTCAGAGTCCTCTCTGTTATTAGTCTTTAACCAGTCAGAGTCCTCTCTGTTATTAGTCTTTAACCAGTCAGAGTCCTCTCTGTTATTAGTCTTTAACCAGTCAGAGTCCTCTCTGTTATTAGTCTTTAACCAGTCAGAGTCCTCTCTGTTATTAGTCTTTAACCAGTCAGAGTCCTCTCTGTTATTAGTCTTTAACCTCTGCATACATTTACATCATTTAGCAGCGCTCTTATCCAGCTCAGAGTGCATCATTTTTAATTTATTTTTTTTTTCAGGTGGGATGAACCACAACTGGTGTTGCATGCTCTACCAACTGAGCTACAGGAAGGCTCTGTTATAACCAGAGTCCTCTCTGTTATAATGACCATAGAGATAGATCTCTACCAGTCCTTTAGTCTCTCTTTTTCTCTCTCTCTCTTTTCTCTCTCTCGCGCTCACTCCTCCCTCCCTCCCTCCCACCTGTGTCCGAAATTGGCCTTGGGTAAACACAACACATGAGCTAGATTCATGTGGTTTGTACTTCCATTTCTGGACCAGGGGTTTCCTGTTACAGCCAGGAGGACAAATATTCTCTCATTCATCATTCCTTCCAGATGAGCTGAGGTGGTGGCTTCCTCTCACCTGGAACTTGGTGGTTTTTGTCGGGATGCATTCATAAAGTGCAATTTGCAATTTTGCTAAATTTGCTATGAAATACAGTCTTTTGCAATGTGCACATTAAGTCAAATAGTCTGTCCATGGCATGCATACTTTATAATGAACAAAAATATAAATGCAACATGCAACAATTTCAACGATTCATATAAGGAAATCAGTCAATTGAAATAAATTCATTAGGTCCTAATCTATGGATTTCACATGACTGTTGGGGCAATACTGTATGTGAATTAGAGTGGGTCCAGGGTTTCTGGGATGATGGTGTTGATGTGAGCCTTGACCAGCCCCTCAAAGCACTTCTTGGCTACAGATGTGAGTGTTTACGGGGGATAGTCATTTAGACAGGTTACCTTGGCGTTCTTGGGCACAGGGACTATTGTGGTCTGCTTGAAACATGTAGGTATTACAGACTGGGTCAGGGAGAGGTGGAAAATGGCAGTGAAGACACCCGCCAGGTGGTCAGGGCATGCTCTTGAGGACACACCTGGTAATCGTCTGGCCCCGCGGCCTTGTGAATGTTAACCTGTTTAAAGGTCCTACCACATCGGCTAAGGAGAGCCGAGATCACACAGTCATCTGGAACTGCTGGTGCTCTCATGCATGGTTCAGTGTTATTGGCCTCGAAGCTGAGCATGGAAGGCATTTAGCTCGTCTGGTAGGCTAGCCTCGCTGGGCAGCTCGTGGCTTGTTTTCCCTTGTAATCCCTGATAGTTTGAAAGCCCTGCCACATCCGATGAGCGTCATAGCTGGGGTAGTAGGATTCCATCTTAGTCCTGTATTGACGCGCTTGATGGTTCTGTCGGAGGTCGTAGTGGGTTTTCTTATAAGCGTCCAGATTAGTGTTTGCCGTACCTTGAAAGCGGCAGCTCTAGCCTTTAGCTCAGGCGGATGTTGTCTGAATTCCATGGCTTCTGGTTGGGATATGTAACGTCCGGTCACTGTGGGGACGACGTCATCGATGCACTTATTAATGAAGCGGTAACTGATGTGGTAAACCCCCGGAAAATATTTCAATCTCTGCTAGCGAAACAGTCCTGTAGCTTAGCATCTGCTTCATTGGACCACTTCTGTATTAAGCGTTTTTATCAAATCAAATCAAATGTATTTATATAGCCCTTCTTACATCAGCTGATGTCTCAAAGCGCTGTACAGAAACCCAGCCTAAAACCCCAACAGCAAGCAATGCAGGTGTAGAAGCACGGTGGCTAGAAAAAACTCCCTAGAAAGGCCAAAACCTAGGAAGAAACCTAGAGAGGAACCAGGCCATGAGGGGTGGCCAGTCCTCTTCTGGCTGTGCCGGGTGGAGATTATAACAGCACATGGCCAAGATGTTCAAATGTTCATAAATGTCCAGCATGGTCAAATAATAAAATCATAGTAGTTGTCGAGGGCGCAACAAGTCAGTAACAAAGAGTAAGTGTCAGTTGGCTTTTTCATAGCCAATCTTTGAGAGTATCTTCTACCGCTCCTGCTGTCTCTAGAGAGTTGAAAACAGCAGGTCTGGGACAGGTAGCACGTCCGTGAACAGGTCAGGGTTCCAGCAGGTCTGGGACAGCAGGTCTGGGACAGGTAGCACGTCCGGTGAACAGGTCAGGGTTCCATAGCCGCAGGCAGAACAGTTGGAACTGGAGCAGCAGCACGGCCAGGTGGACTGGGGACAGCAAGGAGTCATCAAGCCAGGTAGTCCTGAGGCATGGTCCTAGGGCTCAGGTCCTCCGAGAGAGAGAAAGAAAGAAAAGAGAGAAAGAGAGAATTAGAAAGAAGCATTTAAATTCACACAGGACACCGGAAAAGACAAGAGAAATACTCCAGATGTGACAGACTGACATTAGCCCCACACATAAACTACTGCAGCATAAATACTGGAGGCTGAGACAGGAGGGGTCAGGAGAAACTGTGGCCCCATCCGATGGAAAACCACCCGGACAGGGCCAAACAGGTAGGATATAACCACCCACTTGCCAAAGCCAGCCCCACACCTACTGGTACTCTACTGGTACTTCCTGTTTGAGTTTTTGCTTGTAAGCAGGAATCAGGAGGATAGAGTTATGGTCTGATTTGCCAAAGGAGGGTGAGGGAGAGCTTTGTACGCATCTCTGTGTGGAGTAAAGGTGATCTAGAGTTTATTCACCTCTAGTTGCACAGGTGACATGCTGGTAACAATGAGGTCAAACGGGATTTAGTTTTCCTTCATTAAAATCACCCGGCCAGGAGAAGCACTGCCTCTTGTGGTGGAAACAATATTTACAAAAAAGTTAAGATCAGTACATTTAATTAAAAAACAAGCAATATTGGTCAGCTATCCACTGCAGTGCCATTGTGTGTGTGTGTGTGTGGTGTGTGTGTGTGTGTGTGTGTGTGTGTGTGTGTGTGCGTGCGTGCGTGCGTGCGTGCGTGGGTGCGTATGCGTGTGTGTGTGTAGTGATCTGTCAGTCAGATCAGACTAACCACCCTGAAGGTGTTCGTGGAGGTGCGGTCCAGAGCTCTGACATCATGTCTTGGAGTCAGCAGGCTCTCACATCACAGGCAGAAACAGAGTCAGAGACATGGTGCTGGAAAAGCTTTTTTAGTCCTTTCTCTGGAGATACAACTAGGGCTGAAAACTCTCTGTTTATACAAACCAACATGATTGCCTACAATTAGGAGAGGATTGGATTTAGAATGAGAAGATGTGGTTTAACAACTTGATACTGTAGAAATTAGTGTCGTCCGCTGTAATTACGGGAAAAGTCTCCGAGCACCGAAACCATATTCAAGTGACTGTATTTGTTGTGTTCTCTTATATTGTCCCGCACTTTAATTACTGTAGTTTGTCAGTGTCTCACAGCAATCCTAATGATTCTACTATGGCTCTAAAGCATCTAGCCCCAGTGTAGACTATCCAAGGTCTTATGTAGACACGTATGTGTGAACAGCTCTTGTTGTTGCCTACAAGCAAGGACTTTGTATGTACTGGCAACTGTATCTGATCCAACAGTTACGTGTATACAGTTATACAGTATACAGTATACAGTTCTACAGTAAACAGTTATACAGTAAAACAGTTATACAGTTATACAGTAAACAGTTATACAGTAAACAGTTATACAGTTATACAGTTATACAGTAAACAGTTATACAGTTATACAGTAAACGGTTATACAGTAATACAGTATACAGTAAACAGTTATACAGTAAACAGTAAACAGTATACATTATACAGTAATACAGTTATACAGTAAACAGTTATACAGTAATACACAGTTATACAGTTATACAGTAAACAGTTATACAGTTATACAGTTATACAGTAAACAGTTATAGTTATACAGTATTCACAGTAAACAGTTATACAGTAAACAGTATACATTATACAGTAATACAGTTATACGGTAAACAGTTATACAGTAGATACAGTTATACAGTAATACAGTATACAGTTATACAGTAAACAGTTATACCAGTAATAAAGTATAGAGTATACAGTAAACAGTAAACAGTAAACAGTATACAGTAAACAGTTATACAGTATACAGTTATGCGAGTTATACAGTATACAGTATACAGTAAACAGTTATACAGTAATACAGATACAGTAAACAGTTATACAGTAATACAGTATACAGTAAAAACAGTTATACAGTAAACAGTAAAGTATACATTATACAGTAATACAGTTATACAGTAAACAGTTATACAGTAATACAGTATAACAGTTATACAGTAAAATACAGTATAGAGTATACAGTAAACAGTAAACAGTATACATTATACAGTAAACAGTTATACAGTATACAGTTATACAGTTATACAGTACCACAGTAAACAGTTATACAGTAATACAGTATACAGTAAACAGTATATACAGTAAACAGTAAACAGTATACATTATACAGTAATACAGTTATACAGTAAACAGTTATACAGTAATACAGTATACAGTTATACAGTGAAACAGTTATACACGTAATACAGTATAGGTATACAGTAAACAGTAAACAGTATACATTATACAGTAAAGCGGTTATACAGTATACAGTTATACAGTTATACAGTATACAGTATACAGTAAACAGTTATACAGTAATACAGTATACAGTAAACAGTTATACAGTAAACAGTAAACAGTATACATTATACAGTAATACAGTTATACAGTAAACAGTTATAGAGTAATACAGTATACAGTTATACAGTAAGCAGTTATAAGAATACAGTATAGAGTATACAGTAAACAGAAAACAGTATACATTATACAGTAAACAGTTATACAGTATACAGTTAGTACAGTTATACAGTATACAGTTATGCATTTACACAGTATACGGTAAACACTTATATAGTAAACAGTTATACAGTATACAGTTATACAGTATACTGTGATACAGTAAACAGTTATACAGTTATACAGTCATTCATTAAACAGAGTATACAGTATGCATTTATACAGTATACAGTAAACAGTTATACAGTATACAGTATTATACAGTATAAAATAAGTTATACAGTCATACAGTAAACAGTTATACAGTATAGTTATACAATATACAGTTATACAGTAAACAGTATACAGTAATACAGTATACAGTTACACAGTTATACAGTAAACCGTTATACAGTTATACAGTTATACAGTTATATAGTAAACAGTTATACAGTATACATTTATACAGTATACAGTTATACAGTTATACAGTTATACAGTAAACAGTTATACAGTATACAGTATACATTCATACAATATACAGTATACAGTTATACAGTTATACAGTAAACAGGTATACAGTATACATTTATACATTATACAGTAAACAGTTATACAGTTATACATACAGTAATACAGTTACACAGTAAAACAGTTATACAGTATACTGTGATACAGTAAACAGTTAGTACAGTAATACTAGTTATACAGTTATACAGTAAACAGTAAACATTATCCAGTTGTATTACAGTTATACAGTAAACAGTTATACAGTAAACAGTATACAGTTATGCAGTTATACAGTTATACAGTTATACAGTATACAGTATACAGTAAACAGTTATACAGTATATACAGTATACAGTTATACAGTAAACAGTAAACAGTATACAGTATGCATTTAGACAGTAAACAGTAAACAGTTATATAGTATACATTATACAGTATACAGTTATACAGTACTATTGATACAGTAAACAGTTATACAGCATACAGTTATACAGTTATACAGTCATACAGTAAACAGTATACAGTATGCATTTATACAGTCATACAGTAAACAGTTATACAGTATACAGTTATACAATATACAGTTATAAGTAAAAAGTAAACAGTAAAAGTAGTACAGTATACAGTAAACAGATTATACAGTAATACAGTATACAGTTAACAGTTATACAAGTAAACCGTTATACAGTTATACAGTTATACAGTAAACAGTTATACAGTATATAAGCAGTTATACAGTATAGTATTTATACAGTATACAGTTATACAGTAAAGTTACACAGTTATACAGTTATACAGTAAACAGTTATACAGTATACCGTTAGTACAGTATACAGTATACAGTTATACAGAATACAGTTATACAGTTATACAGTATACAGTTATACAGAATACAGTTTCACAACTTGATTGGAGTGCACCTGTGGTAAATTAAATTGATTGGACATGATTTGAAGGGCACACACCTGTCTATATAAGATCCCACAGTTGACAGTGCATGTCAGAGCAAAAACCAAGCCATGAGGTCGAAGGAAATGGACATCATCCCTACGTTGAAGCATGGTGGTGGCAGCATCAAACTGTGGGGATGTTTTCCATCTGCGGGAGACCAGTCAGGATCGAGGGTTAGATGAACGGAGCAAAGCACAAAGATCCTTGATGAAAACCTTTTCCAGAGCACTCAGGACCTCAGAGCTGGGTTGTAGGTTCACCTTCCAACAGGACAACGACCCTAAGCACACAGAAAAGACAATGCAGGGGCTGACTTTGGGACAAGTCTCTGAATGTCCTTGAGTGTCCCAGCTAGAGCCCGAATTTGAACCCAATCGAACATCTCTGGAGAGACCTGAAAATAGCTGTATAGCGACGCTCCCCATCCAACATGACGGAGCTAGAGAGGATCTGCAGAGAAGAATGTGAGAAACTCCCCAAATACAGGTAGTGCCAAGCTTGTAGCGTCAGTAGTCAAAAAACACTGAAGGCTGTAATCGCTGCCAAAGGTGCTTCAACAAAGAATTGAGTAAAGGGTCTGAATATTTATGTAAATGAGATATATCCGTTTTTATTTCATTTTTTTGCAAAAATTTCTAGAAACCTCTTTTGCTTTGTCATTATGGGGTATTGTGTGTAGATTGATGAGGGGAAAAAACAATTGAATCAATTTTTGAATAAGGCTGTAACCTAACAAAATGTGGAAAAAGTCAAGGGGTCTGAATACTTTCTGAATGTACTGCATATACTGTATACAGTATAGCCAACCTACACTTAATCCAGACATGCAAATATGATAGAAATACATTTGAACTTGTATTTGATACTTGATATAGGCACTTTGTTTGACACTCCCTAAATAGTCACAGCATCATTATGTGACAAATGCCTTAAAGTTGAACTTGATACTAGGCACTTTGTTTGACGTCCCTTAATAGTCACTGACATCACTATGTGACAAATGCTTTAAAGTTGAACTTGATTCTTTGTTACTTTGTTTGTGCTGTCTAAATAGCATGTGAAGATATATACCATGTCAGATAAGTAAGATTCTGCATGTGTCATCATGGGTTTGAGATATAGTTTGAAAACAGATCTAGGATGTAGTATTTTGTGTTTAATTGCTCTGTGGCTGTCTCTGTTCAGCAGAACTGTTTTCTATGGCCTTATGGGTCGACACCACCAGTCCATACCACTAATTAGAAACGCTTTAACTACACTTGAACTGCTGCACAGTCACACCCTACCATTTAAAATCTCTCAACCAATCACCCAAGCATTTAAAAGCCATGGACCAATAACGTGGTTCCTGCTAGCCAACTTAACCGCACTGCTCTTAGAGCTGAGCAGAGTTAGAGCCCAGCAGGGTAACAGCGAAAACCACAATAAGGCCCAATGTGAACTTCTGACAAAAACTAATCTTTGTTTTATCATCACTGTTAATGTGAATGCCCTCCATAAATTCCCTCATAAACTGTCTCTTAATGCCTTTGAAAACGTTGGGGGCTCCGGGATGAAAGGACATGTGAATACAAACGTTGAGCTAGCTGCTTTGACAGGGCGTTTTTCTCCCTCTCCTCATAAGACACAGTGGATGGTGTGGTGGAAGGAGTTTCCATTGGCAGTGGTCCGTGGGAACCCATGGAATTACAAGTTCAGCATCTTCTCAAATACTAAACTCACAGCTTTGTAACATGCAGGCGATCACCAGAGACATCCTACTTTTTTAAAACGTTATATATACTTATATATATATATATACTTTTTTGTGAGTTCTTTTTATTTTTATTAAACAACTACAATACAACACAATAGACAATAGAAATGATGGATCTCAGTGATCAGGGTATTCTCCGTTCTTCTTCGGTTTATTATACAATGTATTATTAACACCAGCCTGTTATTGGAAAGTCTTGCTTGGTGAACTGTGAAACCAGTTTATATTCACCTTGTCCAAAACCCTTGTGTTATGCATGTCCTTGGTTTCACTAGTCAGTAGCTGTAGGGTTGCATTCATTTAAACCAAACGTTTACACAAAGTATGTTCTGTTAATAATGAACTATTACAGAATATAATCTGCAGGAGAACTTTGTGACAGAACTAGTCCACCTCACGATTAGCTAGGTGGTTAGAGTATCAGGGCTTGTGGCCTTGATTATCTACTCCTCTGTATTTTCACTTTCAGTTTGTTCAGAAACAGGGCTTGTGTTTCTCCATTAATTTACTGTAGTCATGAGACTTCCTAAAACCCAGGCCTGATTCAGTCTGGCTTCATTTTACTGTAGTCATGAGGCTTCTAAAAACCCAGGCCTGATTCAGTCTGGCTTCATTTTACTGTAGTCATGAGGCTTTTAAAAACCCAGGCCTGATTCAGAGTCTGGCTTCATTTTACTGTAGTCATGAGGCTTCTAAAAACCCAGGCCTGATTCAGTCTGGCTTCATTTTACTGTAGTCATGAGGCTTCTAAAAACCCAGGCCTGATTCAGTCTGGCTTCATTTTACTGTAGTCATGAGGCTTCTAAAAAACCCAGGCCTGATTCAGTCTGGCTTCATTTTACTGTAGTCATGAGGCTCAAAAACCCAGGCTGATTCAGTCTGGCTTCATTTTACTGTAGTCATGAGGCTTTTAAAAACCCAGGCCTGATTCAGTCTGGCTTCATTTTTACTGTAGTCATGAGGCTTTTAAAAACCCAGGCCTGATTCAGTCTGGCTTCATTTTACTGTAGTCATGAGGCTTCTAAAAACCCAGGCCTGATTCAGTCTTGCTTCATTTTACTGTAGTCATGAGAGCTTCTAAAAACCCAGGCCTGATTCAGTCTGGCTTCATTTTACTGTAGTCATGAGGCTTCTAAAAACCCAGGCCTGATTCAGTCTGGCTTCATTTTACTGTAGTCATGAGGCTTCTAAAAACCCAGGCCTGATTCAGTCTGGCTTCATTTACTGTAGTCATGAGGCTTTTTTAAAAACCCAGGCCTGATTCAGAGTCTGGCTTCATTTTACTGTAGTCATGAGACTTCTAAAAACCCAGGCCTGATTCAGTCTGGCTTCATTTTACTGTAGTCATGAGGCTTCTAAAAACCCAGCCCTGATTCAGTCTGGCTTCATTTTACTGTAGTCATGAGGATCCTGAGTGGCGCAGGTCTAAGGCACTGTGTCTCAGTGCTTGAGGTGTCACTACAGGCACCCTGGTTCAAATCCAGGCTGTATCACAACCGGCTGTGATTTGGAGTACCATAGGGTGGTGCACAATTGGCCCAGTATCGTCCTGGTTTAGGTTTGACCGGTGTAGGCTGTCATTGTAAATAAGGATTTGTTCTTAACTGACTTGCCTGGTTAATTAAAGGTCATTAAAAAGAACAGTCACATTTGAGTACAACTCTGCTGCAGTCACAATGATCAGGACAGAAATAACACTGTGCCTCCAGACATGACTAAATAATGACATTCTGTTTCAGATTTTGGAGGCATGGCAAGATGACGAGAGATGGGAACACAGAAGAAGATGTGATTGGTCTGCTTGGTAAGAGCCCTTCTCTCTCTTTCGATGAATAGAGACATTTCAAAAATGTTATATATTATGGCTATGTGCAGTGTTGTAACGATGCAAATAGGTAATAAATAAAGATAAATATGGGTTGTCTTTACAATGGTGTTTGTTCTTCACTGGTTGCCCTTTTCTTGTGGCAACAGGTCACACATCTTGCAGCTGTAATGGCACACTGTGTATTTCACCCAGTAGATATGGGAGTTTATCAAAATTTGATGTATTTTCCAATTATTTGTGGGTCTGTGTAATATGGAGAGAAAGATATGTGCTCTCTAATATGGTCATACATTTGGCAGGAGGTTAGGAAGTGCAGCTCAGTTTCTACCTTACTTTGTGGACAGTGTGCATATAGTCTTCTCTTGGGAGACAGGTCTGCTTAAGCCCGGCCTTTCTCAATAGCAAGGCTATGCTCACTGAGTCTGTACATAGTCAAAGCTTTCCTTCAGTTTGGGTCAGTCACAGTGGTCATGTATTCTGCTGCTGTGTACTCTTTGTTCAGGGCCAAATCGCCCCTCTCTCTCTCTCTCTCTCTCTCTCTCTCTCTCTCTCTCTCTCTCTCTCTCTCTCTCTCTCTCCCTCTCTCTCTCTCTGTCTCTCTCTCTCACCCTCTCTCTGCTCTAACCCTCTGTCAGCTCCCTATCTCTCTCTCTCTCTCTCTCCCTTGTTCTCTTGCTCCTGCAGATTACATGAATAAAGGTCTCATATGCCAAAACAGCTGCTTATTTCGGCCTTGACCCGTGTGGACAGTATAATTACATACCCCTTGATCCAACTCTGACCATGTCCATTGCATAGGGTTACAGGGCAATGATAGTGTCCATAACCATGGTAATTGTGCTTACTAACCCAAAGGATAGTTGTGGGTCTACATGGGAATATACTGTATACATAACTCAACATTTAGAATCACAACAAACACATCATTTGTGGACTTACTAGTCAAAGGGAATATGGTTTTCTGCTTTAAACGCAGTGGTAGAATGAGTGTAGCTAGACTTGCAGATGCATCGTTTGCAGTATTCTAGTGATTTCTTTCATTTGGTAAAAGATCAATAAGATATAAATTCCATAGCATCTGCAGCAGGACATATCTCCAGGAACACATTTTATAATCATATTTTTTTTACCCACCTTTTCTCCCCAGTTTAGCGATATCCAATTGCGATCCAATTCCCGATCTTGTCTCATCGCTGCACTCTTCCCAACGGGCTCGGGAGAGGCGAAGGTCGAGTCATGTGTCCTCCGAAACATGACCCGCCAAACCACGCCTCTTAACACCCGCCCGTTTAACCTCGAAGCCAAGTGCACCAATGTGTCCAGAGGAAAAACCGTTGAACTGACGACCGGAGTCAGCCTGGAGGCGCCCCGGCCAACCACAAGGAGTTGCGATACACTGCGCCACACTCTCTGAGGCCTCAGGAACAATTATTTTTGATATATGTTTTTACTGAACTTGAAAAGTATTTTTGTATAATTCTGTAAAATGAATCAGACTTAAATGATTTTTAATACCATGAGGAAGTCAAACCCAATGAGTCCCATCGGGACACTGAGTGTGTTTTTGGACTTTTAACCCCTGTTAAACATTGTGAGAAAAAAATGTATGTACTTTACAGCATTCATATAAATTCATTATTATTAGGTTCTTGCTTGGCTGACTTTTTTAAATTTGTTGCCATTTGTCAATAAAAGCTCATGAATGCCAACTGTTAATGTCACGTTGTTTTGTGTTCCACTTGTAGCCCTGGTTGTCCTGAAAACAGAAATGAAAGGAGAAATGAAAGGCAGTCAGATCTGTCATTTTTAAAACCTCAGCATTTGACACATTTTGCAGTAGAAAGACAGAGAAAGTACTATGAAAAATATTACCTTTGGCACTGTTGAATAATTTAATAATTACATTTTTCTGTTCAATTCTATTGTTTGAACAAAAAACACAGATCTATCCAATAGTATTAATCAGACTTCAAAGGGCTTTAGTCGAAAGTTAAAGCACTATTTCTCATTGTGAGTAAGGAATATGCTTAACTAGCTCAATCCATTTCCCCATTCATCCAGACAGACAGAGGGACCACCATAAATATTGAGTTTTTCATTGGCAATTAAAAAATTTGAATTGGTCAGATTCTTCATTGTCAGCGCTTCCTATCATAAATCAGACAGACATACAGTGCCATGTGTAGCCCAAGATTAATCAATTAACTAGGATATGGTGCCTGGCTGACTGACTGGCTGACTGACTGACTGACTGGCTGACTTACTGCCTGACTGGCTGACTGACTGCCTGACTGGCTGACTGACTGACTGACAGCCTGACTGGCTGACTGCCTGGCGCTGGCTGGCTGGCTGACTGGCTGACTTACTGCCTGACTGGCTGACTGACTGCCTGACTGACTGACTGACTGCCTGGCTGACTGGCTGACTGCCTGGCTGGCTGGCTGACTGACCGCCCGAAATGCCTGACTGGCTGACTGCCTGGCTGGCTGACTGCCTGGCTGACTGACTGGCTGACTGACCGCTGACTTACCGCCTGACTGGCTGACTGACTGCCTGACTGGCTGACTGACTGACTGACTGGCTGACTGGCTGACCGCCTGGCTGGCTGGCTGGCTGGCTGACTGACTGCCTAAATGCCTGACTGGCTGACTGCCTGTCTGGCTGACTGCCTGGTTGACTGCCTGGCTGACTGACTGGCTGACCGACTGGCTGACTTCCAGCCTGACTGACTGACTGACTGACTGGCTGACTGACTGACTGACTGGCTGGCTGACCTGCTGACTGCCTGGCTGGCTGGCTTCCTGGCTGGCTGACTGTCTGCCTGCCTGCCTGACTGCCTGGCTGACTGCCTGGCTGGCTGACTGCCTGGCTGACTGGCTGACTGGCTGGCTGGCTGGATGCCTGCCTGACTGCCTGACTGCCTGGCTGACTGCCTGGCTGACTGACGGCCTGACTGGCTGACTGCCTGGCTGACTGCCTGCCTGACTGCCTGACTGGCTGACTGCCTGGCTAGGCTGACTGCCTGGCTGACTGACTGCCTGGCTGACTGCCTGGCTGACTGGCTGGCTGACTGCCTGACTGGCTGACTGGCTAGACTGGCTGGCTGGCTGGCTGCCTGCCTGCCTGACTGCCTGGCTGACTGACTGGCTGACTGACGGCCTGACTGGCTGACTGATTGGATGATTTAAGTTATATTGTCTGTTTTAGGTCAGGGATACTCACCTCACCACAACTTACATCACATTACCTCAACTCACCCCAGCATACCTCACCTCACCACACCATACCTTACCTCACATCACCTCACCCCACCATACCTTACCTCACCTCACCTCACCTCACCACACCCCACCATACCTTACCTCACCTCCACCTCACCTTACCTTACCGCATCTCACCCCACCACACCTTACCTCACCTCACCCACCACACCTTACATCACCTTACCTCAACTCAACTCCCCCCACCCCACCATAAATCACATCACCTCACCCCACCACATCTTAACCTCACCTCACCTCACCCCACCACACCATACCTTACCTCACCTTACCTTACCTCACCTCACCTCACCATACCTTACCTCACCTATACCTCACCTCACCTTACCTCACCTCATCTCACCTCACCATACCTTACCTCACCATACCTCACCTCACCTTACCTCACCTCACCTCACCCTACCTTACCTCATTTCACTCCACCATAACTTACAAGTCCTCACCTCACCTCACTCCTACACCATCCTACTGACCCCGTCCTACAACCCTTTACCATCCTACTGACCCCACCCTACAACCCTACACCATCCTACTGACCCCGTCCTACAACCCTACACCATCCTACTGACCCCATCCTACAACCCTACACCATCCTACTGACCCCATCCTACAACCCTACACCATCCTACAGACCCCATCCTACAACCCTACACCATCCTACTGACCCCATCCTACAACCCTACACCATCCTACTGACCCCATCCTCGACAACCTTTACCGTCCTACTGACCCCATCATACAACCCTACACCATCCTACTGACCCCGTCCTACAACCCCTTACCATCCTACTGACCCCATCCTACAACCCTACACCATCCTACTGACCCCGTCCTACAACCCTTTACCATCCTACTGACCCCGTCCCACAACCCTTTACCATCCTACTGACCCCGTCCTACAACCCTTTACCATCCACTGACCCCATCCTACAACCCTACACCATCCTACTGAACCCCATCCTACAACCCTACACCGTCCACTGACCCCACAACCCTTTACCATCCTACTGACCCCATCCTACAACCCTACACCATCTTACTGACCCCGTCCTACAACCCTACACCATCCTACTGACCCCGTCCTACAACCCTTTACCATCCTACTGACCACCTTAATACACAATATCTCACCATACCTCACCCCACCTCACGCTACCACACCTCACCATACCTTACCTCACCTCACCCCACCATACCTTACCTCACCCCACCTTACCTTACCTCACCACACCTCACCTCACCTCACCATACCCACCTCACCTCACCATACCTCACCTCACCCACCATAGCTCACCTCACCACACCTCACCCTACCCTACCACACCTCACCCACCATAGCTCACCTCACCACACCTCACCTCACCCCACCAATCACCTTACCTCAACTCAACTCCCCCCACCCCACCATACATCACATCACCTCACCCCACCACATCTTACCTCACCTCACCTCACCCCACCACACCATACCTTACCTCACCTTACCTTTTATCTCACCTCACCTCACCATACCTTACCTCACCATACCTCACCTCACCTTACCACCTCACCTCACCTCACCCTACCTTACCTCATTTTCACTCCACCATAACTTACAAGCCTCAACCTCACCTCACTCCTACACCATCCTACTGACCCCTCGTCCTACAACCCTTTACCATCCTACTGACCCCACCCTACAACCCTACACCATCCTACTGACCCCTTCCTACAACCCTACACCATCCTACTGACCCCATCCCTACAACCCTACACCATCCTACTGACCCCATCCTACAACCCTACACCATCCTACAGACCCCATCCTACAACCCTACACCATCCTACTGACCCCATCCTACAACCCTACACCATCCTACTGACCCCATCCTACAACCTTTTACCGTCCTACTGACCCCATCATACAACCCTTTAGAATCTACTGACCCCGTCCTACAACCCTTTACCATCCTACTGACCCCGTCCTGACAACCCTTTACCATCCTACTGACCCCATCCTACAACCCCTACACCATCCTACTGACCCCATCCTACAACCCTACACCGTCTACTGACCCCTACAACCCTTTACCATCCTACTGACCCCATCCTACAACCCTACACCATCTTACTGACCCCGTCCTACAACCCTTTACCATATTACTGACCCCGTCCTACAACCCTTTACCATCCTACTGACCCCATCCTACAACCCTACACCATCTTACTGACCTGTCCTACAACCCTACACCATCCTACTGACCCCGTCCTACAACCCTTTACCATCCTACTGACCACCTTAATACACAATATCTCACCATACCTCACCCCACCTCACGCTACCACACCTCACCATACCTTACCTCACCTCACCCCACCATACCTTACCTCACTCCACCTTACCTTACCTCCACCACACCTCACCTCACCTCACCATACCTTACCTCACCTCACCATACCTCACCTCACCCACCATAGCTCACCTCACCACACCTCACCCTACCCTACCACACCTCACCCACCATAGCTCACCTCACCACACCTCATCCTACCCTACCACACCTCACCCACCATACCTCACCTCACCCTATGACACCATACCTTACCTCATCTCCACCTCACCCTACCACATCTCACCCACCATACCTCACCCCACCATATCTCACCTCACCCTATCACACCATACCTCACATCACCCCACCATACCGTAACTCATCTCATCTCACCCCACCATACCTTACCTCACCTCACCTCACCACACCCCACCATACCTTAACTCACCTCACCTCACCTTACCGCATCTCACATCACCTCACCCCACCATACCTTACCTCACCTCACCCCACCATACCTTACCTCACCTCACCTCACCACAACTTACATCACCTTACCTCACCTCACCCCACCATACCTTACCTCACATCCCACCTCACCCCACCATACCTCCACCTCCACCTCACCTCACCACACCCCACCATACCTTACCTTACCGCATCTCACCCCACCACACCACCTCACCTCACCCCACCACACCTACATCCACCTTACCTCAACTCAACTCCCCCACCCCACCATACATCACATCACCTCACCCCACCACATCTTACCTCACCTCACCTCACCTCACCCCACCACACCATACCTTACCTCACCTTACCTCACCTCACCTCACCCCACCATACCTTATCTCACCATACCTCATCTCACCTCACCTCACCTCACCTCATCTCACCTCACCTTACCTCACCTCACCTCACCTCACCTCACCTCACCACACCCCACCATACCTTAACTCACCTCACCTCACCTTACCGCATCTCACATCACATCACCTCACCCCACCATACCTTACCTCTACCTCACCCCACCATACCTTACCTCACCTCACCTCACCACAACTTACATCACCTTACCTCACCTCACCCCACCATACCTTACCTCACATCACCTCACCCCACCATACCTCACCTCACCTCACCTCACCACACCCCACCATACCTTACCTTACCGCATCTCACCCCACCACACCTTACCTCACCTCACCCCACCACACCTTACATCACCTTACCTCAACTCAACTCCCCCACCCCACCATACATCACATCACCTCACCCCACCACATCTTACCTCACCTCACCTCACCTCACCCCACCACACCATACCTTACCTCACCTTACCTCACCTCACCTCACCCCACCATACCTTATCTCACCATACCTCATCTCACCTCACCTTACCTCACCCTCATCTCACCTCACCTTACCTCACCTCACCTCACCCTCACCTCACCATACCTTACCTCACCTCACCTCACCCTACCTTACCTCATTTCACCCCACCATAACTTACAAGCCTCACCTCACCTCACTCCCTACACCATCCTACTGACCCCGTCCTACAACCCTTTACCATCCTACTGACCCCATCCTTCAACCCTTTACCATCCTACTGACCCCACCCTACAACCCTACACCATCCTACTGACCCCGTCCTACAACCCCTTTACCATCCTACTGACCCCTACAACCCTTTACCATCCTACTGACCCCATCCTACAACCCTACACCATCCTACTGACCCCAACATACAACCCTACACCATCCTACTGACCACCTTAAAACACAATACCTCACCTTGCCTCACGCTACCACACCTCACCTCACCATACCTCACCCCACCATACCTTACCTCACCTCACCCCACCATACCTTTACCTCACCTCACCTCACCACAACTTACATCACCTTACCTCACCTCACCCCACCATACCTTACCCACATCACCTCACCCCACCATACCTCACCTCACCTCACCTCACCACACCCCACCACACCTTACCTCACCTCACCCCACCACACCTTACATCACCTTACCTCAACTCAACTCCCCCCCCCCACCATACATCACATCACCTCACCCCACCACATCTTACCTCACCTCACCTCACCTCACCCCACCACACCATACCTACCCACCTCTACCTCACCTCACCTCACCCCACCATACCTTATCTCACCATACCTCATCTCACCTCAGCCCCACCTCACCTCATCTCACCTCCACCTACCTCACCTCGTCTCACCTCACCATACCTTACCTTACCTCACCTCACCTCACCCTACCTTACCTCATTTCACCCCACCATAACACAAGCCTCACCTCACCTCACTCCTACACCATCCTACTGACCCCGTCCTACAACCCTTTACCATCCTACTGACCCCATCCTTCAACCCTTTACCATCCTACTGACCCCACCCTACAACCCTACACCATCCTACTGACCCCGTCCTACAACCCTTTACCATCCTACTGACCCCTACAACCCCCTTTACCATCCTACTGACCCCATCCTACAACCCTACACCATCCTACTGACCCCAACATACAACCCTACACCATCCTACGACCACCTTAAAACACAATACCTCACCTTGCCTCACGCTACCACACCTCACCTCACCATACCTCACCCCACCATACCTACCTCACCTCACCACACCATACCTTACCTCACCTCACCTTACCTTACCTCACCCACCTCACCTCATCTCACCCCTACACTCACCTCACGCTACCTCACCTCACCCCACCATACACCTCACCACACCTCACCCTACCACATCTCACCACACCATACCTTACCTCACCTCACCATACCTCACCCCACCATACCTCACCTCAACTTACCTCACTCAATCCACCGTACCTCACCACACCTCACCTCACCCCACCATACCTTACCTCACCTCACCCCACCTTACCGGTATCTTTCACCTCACCCCACCACTCCTTATTCCACCGTACTCACCCCACCCCACCTCACCACACCTCATCTCACCTCACCTCACCCCACCATATCGCACCACCACTCACCTCACCCCACCATATCTCACCACACCTCACCACCACACCATATCTCACCACCACACACCCCACCATATCTTACCACACCTAACCTAACCGCACCACAACACACCTCACCATACCTCACCACACCTCACCATAACCTACCATACCTTACAACACTTCCCCTCACCATACCAAACCTCACCCTACCACACCTCACCTCACCCCACCATGCCTCACTTCACCCCACCCCACCATACCTCACCATACCCTACCATACCTCACCATACCATACCTCACCCTACCATACCTCACCTCACCCCACCATACCTCACCTCACCTAACCCCCTCACCCCACCATACCTCCACCTCACCTCACCTCACCTAACCTCACCCCACCATACCTCACCTCACCTCACCTAAGCTCACCTCACCCCACCATACTCACCTCACCTAACCTCACCTCACCATACCTCACCACCTCCCCTCCCCCCCACCCCACCCCACCACATCCCACCACACCTCACCCCACCATACCTGACCTCACCCCACCATACCTGACCTCACCCCACCCCACCATACCTGACCTCACCCCACCTCACCCCACCCACCCCACCATACCTGACCTCACCCCACCATACCTGACCCACCCCACCCCACCTCACCCCACCCACCCCACCCCACCCCACCCCACCTCACCCCACCACACCCACCCCACCCACCACATCCCACCACACCTCACCCACCAACCTCACCCCCCTCCCCCACCTCACCCCACCATACTCACCCCACCCCACCACACCTCACCCCAACTTACCATGTGTGAATGCGTGTGTGTGTATGAGTGTGTGTGTGTGTGTGTGTGTGTGCGTGTGTGTGTGTATGTGTAGTGTGTGTGTATGTGTGTGTTGCCTGCCTGTTAACTGGGTCTAGCAGTGTTGTTATTTAACAGTGAGTTCATTGTCCAGGTGTTTACCTCAGTGAGTTCATTGTCCAGGTGTTTACCTCAGTGAGTTCATTGCCCAGGTGTTTACCTCTGTGAGAGGAAGTGGCTTGTCAGCACTGGCAGCACAGCCTGCCTCAGGGAGAGGAGAGGAAGAGGGTAGGGAGGAGAGGGAGGGTTTATGTAAGGTGTGTGTCTGTGGGGTGATGGAGGGGCTGGAGGGGAGAAGTAAAGGGGGAGAAGAGGGAGAGGGTTACAGTGTGGGTCGAGGTAGGGGTGGAAGGAGGGGAGAAGAAAGGGGGAGGGAGGATGGGGAGAGGAGAGGAGGATGAGAGGGGAGGGAGGATGGGGAGAGGAGAGGAGGAGGAGAGGGGAGGGAGGGAGGGGGGAGGGAGGAGGGGAGAGGAGGGAGGGAGGGAGGGAGGGAGGGAGGGAGGGAGGGAGGAGGGAGGGAGGGAGGGAGGGAGAGAGGGAGGAGAGGAGAGGAGAGGAGAGGAGAGGAGAGGAGAGGAGAGGTTAGGTGAGGGTGAGGTGAGGTGAGGTGAGGTAGAGCCTGTCTGTCAGGTCACTGGGTTTCTCCTACGGTGTGTGTGTATAAGTGTGTGTGTGTCTAATTGTGTGTGTGTCTCCTCCTGTGTGTGTGTCTCTTCCGTGCTGTGCTGCTGGGTGTTGAGCAGGGCTTTATGAGCAGATACTGTCAGAGTGCATGCAGCAACAGTTAGGGCCTGTCTCGTCTGTCTCTATCCCAAATGGCTTTCTGTCTGGTAGTGTACTACTTTTGACCAGGGATCAAAGGTCTCCCATAAGGCTCTGGTCAAAAGTAGTGCACTATATAGGGAATAGGGTGCCATGTGGGGATGCAACCTCAGTACTTGTCTGTGCCAAGACGTCGGTGACAAGAGAAGAGAATATGAGAGGAGCGGAGAGGAGAGAGGAGATAGGAGAGAGAGGAGAGGAGAGGAGAGGAGAGGAGAAGAAGAGGAGAGGAGAGGAGAGGGAGAGGAGAGAGAGAGGAGAGGAGGAGGAGAGGAGAGGAGAGGAGAGAGAGAGAGAGAGGAAGGAGAGGAGAGGAGAGGAGAGGAGAGGAGAGGAGAGGAAAGAAAAAGAGGAGATAGGAGAGAGTTCTTTAACATTTTAACAGTTTAGGTTCCTGTTTTGCTCTTCGTTTTCTCTCTGCCAGTAACAAAGCTTCATCAGTGTCTTTTGATTGTTTTCTTATTATAAGGCCTCTGTTTGTTTAGTGTGTGTGTTAGTTTGTTTAATATGATGTGAATAGAAAATAATCACGTGTTTATGGGGTATTAGAGATAGTACATTGTCTTTAAGAGAACACAAGCTGCATTGATATAACTCGAATATAGAGTCATGCCTAGACATTCTATAGCTTTTGTGTCATTTCCTGGTAGCTGGTATTTTTGATGAGTTGGAATAAAAGAGTCTTTGTTGTAATGTATAATGTTTACTCCCATCTGGTTCAAACAGTATCATTTTACACTGCTTATGAAATCAGTGGGTGAGACATCGATGGAATGTCTGGTAGATTTAGATGAGAAAAAGGTGTTTTACTTGTCACGTACACTGTATAGGTTTAGTGCAATGTGTTGTTTTACTGGGTCAGTCATAGTGGTACTACGCCCCGGGAGCAATTAGGTTTAAGTGCTCTGCTCAAGGGGGCACATTGACAAGTTTTCACCTTGTCGGATCAGGTATTCAAACCCCAACGCTCCGACCACTAGGTTACCTGCCCATCCCTGATTTAGATTTAACTGTCTGTCTGTCTGTCTGTCTGTCTGTCTGTCTGTCTGTCTGTTCGTCTGTCTGTCTGTCTGTCTGTCTGTTGTCTGTCTGTCTGTCTGTCTGTCTGTCTGTCTGTCTGTCTGTCTGTCTGTCTGTCTGTTTGTATATTTAGATAATATAACATTACAGTCTGTCTGTATATTTAGATAATATAACATTACAGTCTGTCTGTATATTTAGATAATATAACATTACAGTCTGTCTGTCTGTCTGCTCGCTGTCTGTCTGTCTGTCTGTCTGTCTGTCTGTCTGTCTGTCTGTATATTTAGATAATATAACATTACAGTCTGTCTGTCTATATTTAGATAATATAACATTACAGTCTGTCTGTCTGTATATTTAGATAATATAACATTACAGTCTGTCTGTAGATTTAGATAATATAACATTACAGTCTGTCCGTCTGGGGAAGAGATAGTGACCAGTTTTACGGACTCAGATTATAAACCTATTCCAGGACAAAAAACAAACATTTTAATCCGGGAACATGAGCATGGTGTAACATGCCGTGGAGAGTTAGTCTATGAGCTGGTTTCCCCGGGCACAGATTATACAACTATTCCTGGTTTAAATAACACTTTTAACCCTGAGGGGTCTTAATCTGGTTCTGGGAAACCAGCACACAGACTGTAAACATCCCCAACTTCATGCCCTTGCTGAAAACATAATACATCTCATTGACTATTTAATCCAGGAGTGGTCTTAATCTGGTTCTGGAAAACAGGCTCACAGACAGCAGCCAACGCTCCCAGAATGCAGTTTTCCACCCTTGGTATATATACAGTTGAAGTCGGAAGTTTACATACACCTTAGCCAAATACATTTAAACTCAGTTTTACACAATTCCTGACATTTAATCCTAGTAAAAATTCCCTGCTTTAGGTCAGTTAGGATAACCACTTTATTTTAAGAATGTGAAATGTCAGAATAATAATTTATTTCAGCTTTTATTTTTTCATCACATTCCCAGTGGGTCATAAGTTTACATACACCTATTAGTATTTGGTAGCATTGCCTTAAATTGTTTAACTTGGGTCAAACATTTTGGGTAGCCTTCCATAAGCTTCCCACAACAAATTGGGTGAATTTTTGGCCCATTCCTCCTGACAGAGCTGGTGTAACTGAGTCAGGTTTGTAGGCCTCCTTGTCGCACACGCTTTATCAGTTCTGCCCACAAATCTTCTATAGGATTGAGGTCAGGGCTTTGTGATGGCCACTCCAATACCTTGACTTTGTTGTCCTTAAGCCATTTTGAAACAACGGAAGTATGCTTGGGGTCATTGTCCGTTTGCAAGACCCATTTGCGAAAGCTTTAACTTCGGACTGATGTCTTGAGATGTTGCTTCAATATATCCACATAATTTCCCTTCCTCATGATGCCATCTATTTTGTGAAGTGCACCAGTCCCTCCTGCAGCAAAGCACCCACAAAACATGATGCCGCCACCCCCTGCTTCACGGTTGGGATGGTGTTCTTCGGCTTGCAAGCCTTCCTTTTTCCTCCAAACATAACGATGGTCATTATGACCAAACAGTTCTATTTTGTTTCATCAGACCAGAGGACATTTCTCCAAAAAGTACGATCTTTGTCCCCATGTGCAGTTGCAAACCGTAGTCTGGCTTTTTTTATGGCGGTTTTGGAGCAGTGGCTTCTTCCTTGTTGAGTGGCCTTTCAGGTTATGTTTTAGATGGTTTTGTACCTGTTTCCTCCAGCATCTTCACAAGGTCCTTTGCTGTTGTTCAACACTAGTGTCTACAGTGGGACTCGTGACTAATCCACAGTGTTATGTGTTCAACACTAGTGTCTATAGTGGGACTCTGACTAATCCACAGTGTTATGTGTTCAACACTAGTGTCTACAGTGGGACTCTGACTAATCCACGGTGTGTTCAGTACCTCCGCTGCCAAGACAACGTGAAGCGCTCTGGTGTATCTACACCATACAGTAACACACACTCACATTCAACAAATTTTAGACTGCTTCCTTTTAGTGGTATGACTGTAAAAAAGGTCAACCTGGCACGTGCACGTAAGAACTATGCAGGGATGCTATTCAGCGTGAGGAGGTGCGGGTGAATTGGTGGTTTTGTGACGAAGACGTGTCACTGTGAGGATGACTGTGGTGATGCAGCAGGATTGGTTGTACAGTGTGATAGTGTAACAGGTCTGGAACAGTCTCAGTGTGACATCTCTATCAGCTCCTCACAGCCCTGCTGTTGGTTCACAAACAGCCTCAGCGGTTTCAGTTAGTCAGTCAGGTCCTTCCTGTTGCCTCAGATACACCCCCCCCCCAGCATACATCCCAAATTACACCCTATTTCCTAGGGGGCCCTGGTCTAAAGTAGTGCATTATGTAGGGAATAAGGTGCCATAGGGCCCTGGTCTAAAGTAGTGTACTATGTAGGGGAATAGGGTGCCATTTGGGACCCCTTCCCTAGTCTACAGTTGTCATTCTGACAGGAAGTGTGCTGAGAGAGATCAATGCCCCTCCAGACATGCCTCGGTCCACCACCAAACCCAGACTGCTAACTGTCATCCTGCACCTGAACCTGATGAAAGACATAGATATGCAGGTTTGACGTTTATTGGGATGAGTCTTGTCCTGGAGGCAGAAATTATTGATGTCCCCTAAGGTGCAAAGGCTCTTATTATAAAAATTCACAAAAACAAAAAAATAGCTTTTTTTGGTCTAAATTTAAGGTTAGGGTTAGGCATTAGGGTTAGCAGTGTGGTTAAGGTTAGGGTTAAGGTTAGGGTTAGCAGTGTGGTTAAGGTTAGGGTTAAGGTTAGGGTTAGCAGTGTGGTTAAGGTTAGGGTTAGGGATTAGGTTAGCAGTGTGGTTAAGGTTAGGGTTAGGCATTAGGGTTAGCAGTGTGGTTAAGGTTAGGGTTAGGCTATTAGGCTTAGCAGTGTGGTTAAGGTTAGGTTAGGCATTAGGGTTAGCAGTGTGGTTAAGGTTAGGGTTAGGCATTAGGGTTAGCAGTGTGGTTAAGGTTAGGGTTAGGCATTAGGGTTAGCAGTGTGGTTAAGGTTAGGGTTAAGGTTAGGGTTAGCAGTGTGGTTAAGGTTAGGGTTAGGCATTAGGGTTAGCAGTGTGGTTAGGTTAGGTTAGCATTAGGGTTAGCAGTGTGGTTAAGGTTAGGTTAGGCATTAGGTTAGCAGTGTGGTTAAGGTTAGGGTTAAGGTTAGGGTTAGCAGTGTGGTTAAGGTTAGGTTAAGGTTAGGGTTAGGCATTAGGGTTAGCAGTGTGGTTAAGGTTAGGGTTGAAGGTTAGGGTTAGCAGTGTGGTTAAGGTTAGGGTTAAGGTTAGGGTTAGCAGTGTGGTTAAGGTTAGGTTAGGCATTAGGGTTAGCAGTGTGGTTAAGGTTAGGGTTAAGGTTAGGGTTAGCAGTGTGGTTAAGGTTAGGGTTAGGATTAGGGTTAGCAGTGTGGTTAAGGTTAGGGTTAAGGTTAGGGTTAGCAGTGTGGTTAAGGTTAGGGTTAAGGTTAGGGTTAGCAGTGTGGTTAAGGTTAGGGTTAAGGTTAGGGTTAGCAGTGTGGTTAAGGTTAGGGTTAAGGTTAGGGTTAGCAGTGTGGTTAAGGTTAGGGTTAAGGTTAGGGTTAGCAGTGTGGTTAAGGTTAGGGTTAAGGTTAGGGTTAGCAGTGTGGTTAAGGTTAGGGTTAAGGTTAGGGTTAGCAGTGTGGTTAAGGTTAGGGTTAAGGTTAGGGTTAGCAGTGTGGTTAAGGTTAGGGTTAAGGTTAGGGTTAGCAGTGTGGTTAAGGTTAGGGGTTAGCAGTTGGGGTTAGGGTTGGGTTGGAGTGTGGTTAGGTTAGGGTTAAGGTTAGGGTTGCAGTGTGGTTAAGGTTAGGGTTAGGCATTAGGGTTAGCAGTGTGGTTAAGGTTAGGGTTAAAGTTAGGGTTAGCAGTGTGGTTAAGGTTAGGGTTAGGCATTAGGGTTAGCAGTGTGGTTAAGGTTAGGGGTTAGGCATTAGGGTTAGCAGTGTGGTTAAGGTTAGGAGTTACAAAGGTTAGGGTTAGCAGTGTGGTTAAGGTTAGGGTTAAGGTTAGGGTTAGCAGTGTGGTTAAGGTTGGGGTTAAGGTTAGGGTTAGCAGTGTGGTTAAGGTTAGGGTTAAGGTTAGGGTTAGCAGTGTGGTTAAGGTTAGGGGTTAAGGTTAGGGTTAGCAGTGTGGGTTGGGTTAGGGGTTAAAGGTTAGGGTTAGCAGTGTGGTTAAGGTTAGGGTTAAGGTTAGGGTTAGCAGTGTGGTTAAGGTTAGGGTTAGGGTTAGGGTTAGCAGTGTGGTTAAGGTTAGGGTTAGGTTAGGGTTAGCAGTGTGGTTAAGGTTAGGGTTAAGGTTAGGGTTAGCAGTGTGGTTGGTTAGGGTTAAGGTTAGGGTTAGCAGTGTGGTTAAGGTTAGGGTTAAGGTTAGGGTTAGCAGTGTGGTTAAGGGTTAAGGTTAGGGTTAAGGTTAGGGTTAGCAGTGTGGTTAAGGTTAGGTTAAGGTTAGGGTTAGCAGTGTGGTTAAGGTTAGGGTTTGGTTAGGGTTAGGGTTAGGGTTAGGGTTAAGGTTAGGGTTAGCAGTGTGGTTAAGGTTAGGGTTTGGTTTGGTTTAAAATCCGAAGTTATGACTGTGGCTGTGCCAGCTTGTTACCAGTCTGCAGAGCTGCCTCCAGGACTAGATTAATGACGAAACGCTAACCTGCCATAGATATACTAAATGATGATGTGTTATCGGTTGGTTATTTGATTATACTAAGTGGGTTGTGATGACAACTCTTAGGGTCTCTCTTATTCGCCTTTGACCTGTTAGTGATATAATCAACAGGACATTATATCACTAGCCTAGCATAGGGATATAATCTACAGGACATCATATCACTAGCCTAGCATAGTGATATAATCAACAGGACATTATATCACTAGCCTAGCATAGTCATATAATTAATAGGACATTATATCACTAGCCTAGCATAGTCATATAATTTACAGGACATTATATCACTAGCCTAGCATAGTCATATAATTTACAGGACATTATATCACTAGCCTAGCATATAGTTAATAGGCTTACATTGGCCACCTCTCAGAGCCTGGTTCCTCTCTAAGTTTCTTCCTAGGTTCCCAGCCTTTCTAGGGAGTTTTTCCTAGCCACTGTGCCTCTACATCTGCATTGCTTGCTGTTTGGGGTTTTAGCCTGGGATTCTGTACATCACTTTGAGACATCAGCTGATGTAAAAAGGGCTTTATAAATGGGTGGGTTATTTGACTTACTCTAGCCTAGCCCAGGCTCTAAGCGGATCTGTCTGGTCATGGTATTACAATGAACTGCTTAGCTAACACTAGCCCTAGCCCAGGCTCTAAGCGGATCTGTCTAGTCATGGTATTACAATGAATTGCTTAGCTAACACTAGCCTAGCCCAAGCTCTTAGCGTAGCTGTCTAGTCATGGCATTACAATGAACTGCTTAGCTAACACTAGCCTAGCCCAAGCTCTTAGCGTAGCTGTCTAGTCATGGCATTACAATGAACTGCTTAGCTAACACTAGCCTAGCCCAGGCTCTTAGCGTAGCTGTCTAGTCATAGCATTACAATGAACTGCTTAGCTAACACTAGTCTAGCCTAGCCAGGGCTCTTTCCGTAGCTGTCTAGTCATGGCATAACAATGACTTTCTTGCCTGGCTGTGTTTAGTACTGTGTACTTGTTTAGCGTCTAGCTAATTACCTATTTGTTTTTATTAGTCCAAGGTTGCTGACACTGGGAATGCTGTGTCTGGTGCGAGGAGGCTAAATGAGTTTGTTTACCTCAGATGAGGAGCCGGTGACAGCCTATTAGCTGTCATAATTACATTAGCATAGCATTAGCCTCACCGTGTATTAGCTTATCCGTAGCAGTGTAAACATTTAAGTTGTGTCACTATCTGACAAGGATGTTGGCGCTACTGTACGTGACTGACTAGGTTTCAAACCCCGGTCTCCTGTGTGCATCAAGACTGTGTTAGACCGTTGAGCTAAAGCCTAAAGGCTTGTCATAATTAGCTTAGCCACTGTGTAGACAGTAAAGTTGCAAGTCCATTATATCAGACAAAGATGATGACTGGGCCCTCATTCACAACTGGTGTGCTACTGTATGTAGGCCACATGTTGTTGCTTGGAAGGCCTCTATGGATGGCCCCTGTGGACGGCCTCTATGGATGGCGCCTATGGATGGCCCCCTGTGGACGGCCTCTATGGATGGCCTCTATGGATGGCCTCTATGGACGGCCTCTATGGACGGCTCTATGGATGGCCTCTATGGAAGGCCTCTATGGACGGCCTCTGTGGATGGCCTCTGTGGATGGCCTCTGTGGATGGCCTCTGTGGATGGCCTCTGCGGGACGGCCTCTGTGGACGGCCTCTGTGGATGGCCTCTATGGACGGCCTCTGTGGACGGCCTCTGTGGACGGCCTCTGTGGATGTCCTCTATGGATGGCCTCTGTGGATGGCCTCTATGGACGGACTCTATGGATGGCCTCTGTGGATGTCCTCTATGGATGGCCTCTGTGGACGGCCTCTGTGGACGCCCTCTATGGACCGGCCTCTGTGGATGTCCTCTATGGATGGCCTCTGTGGACGGCCTCTGTGGACGCCCCTCTATGGACGGCCTCTGTGGACGGCCTCTGTGGATGGACTCTGTGGGCACATGTGTGACCTAGAATGCATGGATGCAGATGGATGCAGACGATCACAGCTGTCTCCTTATTACCTAGTGACCCTGCATGTCACCTCTGTAACAGACAGTCTAGGTGGTTCTCTCCATGTATCCTCTGTAACAGACAGTCTAGGTGGTTCTCTCCATGTATCCTCTGTAACAGACAGTCTAGGTGGTTCTCTCCATGTATCCTCTGTAACAGACAGTCTAGGTGGTTCTCTCCATGTATCCTCTGTAACAGACAGTCTAGGTGGTTCTCTCCATGTTACCTCTGTAACAGACATTCTAGGTGGTTCTCTCCATGTATCCTCTGTAACAGACAGTCTAGGTGGTTCTTTCCATGTATCCTCTGTAACAGACAGTCTAGGTGGTTCTCTCTGTGTATCCTCTGTAACAGACAGTCTAGGTGGTTCTCTCTGTGTATCCTCTATAACAGACAGTCTAGGTGGTTCTCTCCATGTATCCTCTATAACAGACAGTCTAGGTGGTTCTCTCCATGTATCCTCTGTAACAGACAGTCTAGGTGGTTCTCTCCATG